>NC_057796.1:381271597-381311489 GCF_018294505.1 Triticum aestivum
ACTGTTCATCCAGAGGCAACATCGATCGGCTTCAGTTAGCAGCAGTAGTGAAGGAATCGCTCAATCAGGTTCAGTTAACAGCCATCGATTGATCGCTCGGATTCAGTAACGCGTAGCCTGCAGTGCAATCGCTCGGGTTCAGTAGGGGAACGCCTCGCTCGGGTTCAGTTAGAGCCCAACGCCTCTCACCAACGCGCGTATGTGTACGAGAGAAACGTGCATCGCTCAGCCCCCAACCACCCACCGTAACCGGGAACTCCCTGATATTTTCCTCGCCCTCGCTTCTACCACAGTTTTTTCCGTCATGGACGGCCCAAAGAATGTCATGCAACTGCGTCTCCGGCCCATCCAGAACGAAAAGCCCATTTTCTGTCATGATTTTTTGTCATAGAAGTAGGATCCCACCACATCTATGATGATGCCGGGTTTTGTCACAGTTATCGTCATAGAGGTGTCATAAGCATGACAGAAAAAATTCGTTCAGCCCAAAATGTCATGGATGTGTCTTTTTTTTGTAGTGCCACCTGGGCGCGCCAGGGAGCCCAGGCGCGCCCTGGTGGGTTGTGCCCTCCTCGGCCCAGCTCCGGTGCCCATCTTCTGGTATATAAGTCATTTTGACCTAGAAAAAATAAGGAGAGGACTTTCAGAACGGAGCGCCGCCGTCTCGAGGCGGAACTTGGGAAGGAGCACTTTTGCCCTCCGGCGGAGCGATTCCGCCGGGGGAACTTCCCTCCCGGAGGGGGAAATCAACATCATCATCATCACCAACAACTCCCCCATCTTGGGGAGGGCAATCTCCATCAACATCTTCAACAATACCATCTCATCTCAAACCCTAGTTCATCGCTTGTGTTCAATCTTGTTACCGGAACTATAGATTGGTGCTTGTGGGTGACTAGTAGTGTTGATTACATCTTGTAGTTCATGACTATATGGTTTATTTGGTGGAAGATTATATGTTCAGATCCAATACGCTATTTAATACTCCTCTGAGCATGAGCATGTTTATCATTTATGAGTAGTTACTTTTGTTCTTGAGGTCATGGGAGAAATCATGTTGCAAGTAATCATGTGAATTTGATATGTGTTCGATATTTTGATAGTATGTATGTTGTTATTCCCTTAGTGGTGTCATGTGAACGTCGACTACATGACACTTCACCATATTTGGGCCTAAGGGAATACATCGTGGAGTAGCAATTAGATGATGGGTCGCGAGAGTGACAGAAGCTTAAATCCTAGTTTATGCGCTATTCCGTAAGGGACCGATTGGATCCAAAAGTTTAATGCTATGGTTAGAATTTACTATTAATACTTTTCTTGTAGTTGCGGATGCTTGCGGGAGGGTTAATCATATGTAGGAGGTTTGTTCAAGTAAGAACAACACCTAAGCACCGGTCCACCCACATATCAAATTATTAGAGTAGCGAACATGAATTAAACCAACATGATGAAAGTGACCAGATGAAATTCCCGTGTACCCTCAAGAACGCATTGCTTATCATAAGAGACTGTTTTGGCATGTCCTTTGCCTCAAAAGGTTTGGGCTACCTTGCTGCACTTTTGTTACTACTATCATTACTTGCTCGTTACAAATTATCTTGCTATCAAACTACTCTGCTACTTACAATTTCAGCACTTGCAGACATTACCTTGCTGAAAACCACTTGTCATTTCCTTCTGCTCCTCGTTGGGTTCGACACTCTTACTTATCGAAAAGAGCTACAATTGATCCCCTATACTTGTGGGTCATCAGCACACAAAGTGATCCTCCGGTATTCGGGAGTTGCATAATCTCATAGTCATAGGAACATGTGTATAAGTCATGAAGAAAGTAATAGCAATAAAACTAAACGATCATTATGCTAAGCTAATGGATGGGTCTTTTCCATCACATCATTCTCTAATGATGTGATCCCGTTCATCAAATGACAACACATGTCTATGGTTAGGAAACTTAAACCATCTTTGATTAACGAGCTAGTCAAGTAGAGGCATACTAGGGACACTCAGTTTTGTCTATGTATTCACACATGTACTAAGTTTCCGGTTAATACAATTCTAGCATGAATAATAAACATTTATCATGATATAAGGAAATATAAATAACAACTTTATTATTGCCTCTAGGTCATAGTTCCTTCATAAAAAGATGCAGCAAAACCAAATCAATATTAGCATGGATCTTGGCGGCAAGATGTTGTGGATGGATATTACCTTCATCATTCCTTGCTGCATTCCTTGCCTTCCAAATATGCCATACAGTGATAGCCAAGACAGTGGACTGTTCCGGTGATGCTCTAAATGAAATCAAACAGCCACTGCTTTGACGAGCAGAAGTTCTTGAGATGCAAGTGAATGTTGAAGCGCTTTTTGACCTTATTCCAAACCTCATTAGCAAAATTGATAAAACAACACACAATGCTCAATACTCTCATCTCTCCCATAATGCACATAAGAAGGACTTGCGGGGGATATTTCAACGGCATAACTATAGTCCGGATGGGAGGCAGTCATGTGCAAACCTCCAGAGTAGTATGTTCATTTTGTTTGGGGCCTTGATTGCCCAGATTGCCTTCCAATGTTTCTCCTCAACATCCATATTAGACAGTAAGCCACGACCAGTCACACTGTGTGCTGAAAAGAATTGTGACGATCGAGCGATATTGTATATTGAACGGACAGTATATAGTCCAAACCGAGTGTGAGGTCAATACACAAAATCATCTCCCCCGCGACTGCTAATCTGAATCTGTAATATGAGTTTGGCGGTCTCCTCCGAGAAGAAAGCTCTAACGTTTTCTTCGTTCCAACGACCGTGTACATCCATGAGGCAACACACTTTTGCATATTTTGGAATGGGAGGAAGAGTTTGAAACATGTGCGGTGGCCATCCAGGAATCCAATGATCTGCCATGATATTAACTTTTTGGCCATTTGAAATTCCCCACCTAACACCAACCTTACAAGCTCCCGGCCAAAGAGAATACTTCTCCAAGTATACGATGAGGAACTGGGCTTGGGGGCATCCCAGAAATTACAGTGGAGAAAGTAGCGTCCTTTGATAACCCAACCACAAAGAGAATCTCACTTAGTAAGTAGCCTCCAACTTTGTTTACCAAGCATAGCTTGGTTGAAGAGTGATAAATCATGGAAGGTGAGCCCACCAAGCTTCTTTGGTGTGGATAAACATTCCATGAGCTCCAATGAAATTTTATCTTACCATCTTCGCTACCCCACCAATAATGAGCAACATCTTGTTTCATTCGTTCACATGTAGAAGTCGGTATTTGGAAACAACTCATTATATATGTTGGAATAGCCTGGATCATAGATATCAGCAAAACTTCTTTTCCTGCCGGAGAAGGGGGCCTATCTGACAAGCTAATGATGCGCTGCCAAACTTTGTCATTTAGAAATTTGAATGTCCTGTTTGGCGACCTGCCGACATGACAAGGCATTCCGAGATACTTATCGTGGAATGATTCATTTGCAACTCCCAACATTCCCATACCTTGTCCTTAGTATCATCAGAACAATGTTTACTAAAGTAAATTGATGACTTCTGAAGATTAACATTCGGACCTGAACCGTCACAATATAAGTGCAAAGCCTCCTTCAGGGAGAGGACACTGCGCTGATCACTTCTAGCAAAGTAGTTGCTATCGTCGACAAAAAGGGGGTGTGAGATAGTAGGGCCTTGACGACCATTTCGGACACCTTGTAGCTCACCACACGACTTCTTGTGCAAAAGCACACTGGACAAGCCTTCAGTGCATAGAAGGAACAGATAAGGGATGATTGGGTCTCCCTATCGAATGCCCCTTGTAGGAATCACAGGATTAGCAAGTTCTCTGTTAACCCTGACAGCATAACGAAATGAGGTTACACATCTCATGACTGTACTGGTCCACTCCGGCGCAAAACCCAATCTACTCAGGCATCCTTGTAAATAAGACTACTCAACACGATCGTATGCTTTAGTCATGTCAATCTTGAGGGAAAAATATGGTCTCTTCGATCGTTGTTGTCGAATTGTATGAAGACACTCGAAAGCAATGACGGCGTTTTCGGTGATTAATCTTCCCGGAACAAAAGCACTTTGATGTCCAGATATGATTGTTGGAAAGATAATCTTGTGCCTATTGGCCAGAACTTTTGAAGCTATCTTGTAGAAGACATTACAAAGGCTTATTGGTCTAAAGTTATTTAGGTGTTTTGGCCTCGCAACTTTTGGAACTAAGACAATCACCGAATCAGAAAAACCATTAGGTATTGGCATTCCATTCAAAAAGCATCTGATAGCATGACAAATGTCTTCCTTTAAGAAATCCTAGTGAGTTTGGTAAAAAAACTGCAGGAAAACCATCAGGCCCCGGCGCCTTTTTCGGCCCATTTGAAACAAGCCCCATTTTATTTCATCATCTGTATAAGGCTTGCATAGCTCAGCATTCATGGAATCATCCACTTTGCATGGAATGGAATGAAGAACTGCATCTAGGGAGGCACATGGTTCAGTAGTAAATAGATTATCATAAAAACTTTGCACCATACCTTTAATCTCCTCCTGGTTTTCAGTAATTGAGCCATCGTTGCGAGTGAGATGATTAATTCTATTTGTACGTCGACGTGCTGATGCCCGCACATGGAAAAATGATGTATTTCGGTCATCTTCCCAGAGCCAGACCACCTGGGAATGTTGCCTAGCTAAGATTTCTTCTCGCTCAAATAGTTCACCTAACTATCTCTCCAACGAGCGTTCCTCCACCATCGTTGCATCGGAGAGTAGGTTTAGCCGTAGGTATTTGGGACGCCTTTCCAACTTCTGAATGTTGGATCTCATCGAGCTAAAAGATTAGCTTTCCCAATGTTTAAGAGAGTCCGCCACTCGACTAAGGTTGGACCAGGTTGATTGCAATGATAAAGGAGAGCGACCACTACCTTCTGCCCAAGCCTTCTCTAAGAATTCTCTGTAGTCAGGAGCTCTCAGCCACATAGCTTCGAATTTGAAACCTTGCTGCATAGGACGAGAATCATATGAAGTCTTTCTTCTCATAAGGAATCTTCCCCTTATTAAGAGCAATATGAACAACATAGTGAAATGAGGTTTTAGTGATCATATTCTCAACCAAACAATAAAGATTAGAAAACTTTACATTAGCTACAACTCTGATTAGCCGGGCCTTGACATGTGAAAGGACATGCGGTGCCCCCATGTGTGGTTTTGGTAATTGAAGACATTCTCTATGGACTAATGGTTGCTTTGAGTTATATTTGAAGGATTTGTCCATAGGCATTTCTTGAAGTCCATGTGTTGGCTTCAAGGAGTTTATGAGTTGACCAAGGTGCTATTAAGGAATTATCCAAAGATTGTTCATGTGAGTATTGAGCTTATTGCTAGCATGTCTTGAAGAAGAAGAGAAGATTGTGTGAACATTCATGTGTATCTTCAAGACATCATCTTTATGAAGAGAGAAGATTTCACACAAAGTGTAGAAGATACACCGAGTGGGATCAAGTGATCTCAGGGTTTGGTAAGCATTGTCCACTGCGCTTCGTGTACTAACCCATGGTCTTTGTGAGAGTTCCATGTGGGGTTAGGTTTGCTTCCATGGGCTTGCGTAGAGAGGAAGATCACATACAACCCATGGAGGATGACATCAAATCAAGGTTGTGTTGTGCAAGTTCAAGTGGAGCATCACGAAGAAATCATGCTTGTAGCTTGCCGTCCATTGTGGTGACAATGGACTTGTGAAGGTGTGCCGAAGAGTGACTCACCCATAGTGGAGTATGTGGGAGCAATCAACTAGCCTTCATCGAGCCAATGCAATCACGAAAGGTGGTCCAACTTGAGGGAGTCAAGATCGTCATCATCTAGCTCAAGTGGACTTCGTGCAAGGCAAAGGTTTTCCCTTGATAGGTTCTCTATTTTATCGGTCTCATGATGGTAGTTTGGAGACCGAGTTATAGGATCGATTACCGTACTATCAAGTGGGGCGCTCAAGTGAGTAGCTTGATCGTATCATTTGTAGAGAGCTCAAACCATTGCATCCTTGCATCATCTTTCTTGGTTTTTGTTTGGTTTTCTCCTTGTGATATTTGGAGCTTATGATCATCTTCTTGACAAGCTCGAGTTCATCGAAAACGGAGTTCACATGCTTCTTCTATTGCGTTTTCGGTGCTGGAGGTTTTACCGGTCTTATTCGAGGAAGGGTTCTCACCATTTTCTTATGGGCCTTTTCTAATTTGCTTCTTATTGTTATTTATATCAAGATTGTGTTATCCCTTGTCATTAGCTTGTCCACAAACTTGGTTTGGTTGAATTCGGAGTCCATTTGCAGAAGTTGTGTCAGTTTTGGTGTCCTTAAAAAGGCTGCAGCGGTACTACCGCTCATGGGAGCGGTACTACCGCTTGGAGTGGATGTAATTTTTTACTACCGCTCTTGGGAGGGTACTACCGCTCGGAGCGGTACTACCGTGTCTACTTCCACTGTGGACCAAAAACTCATCTTAAGTCTAGCGGTGGTAGGCACAGATGTATTTTTTTAGTACCGCTCGCAAGCAGTAGTACCGCTACCCTTAGCGGTAGTACCACTACCCCTAGCGGTAGTACCATAAGGACAAGCGGTAGTACTGCTCTGGCGGTTCTACCGGCCTTTTCCCCCCTCGATGTTGTTTTTCAAAGGGTTTCCACCACCCTAGCGGTAGTATCGCTCTGTGCGGGCTGTGAGCATAACGGTTGGATTTTTTCCCACCTATAAAAGGGGGTCTTCTTCCCCAATGAACCTTATCTTTTGAGCTCGTGTTCTTCCCCCGTTGTTTACCTTCTTCGAGCTTGCTATCTCCCAATCCCTCCATGTATTCTTGCTAGTTTGGGGGGGAGAGGAGATCTAGATCCACATTTCCACCAATCACTTTCTCCTCTACGTGAGGGGAACCCTTTGGATCTAGATCTTGGAGTTCTTCGTGTTCTCTTCTTCGTTCTTCCTCTCATTTTCCTCCCTAGCATTAGTTGCTTTGGTGTGATTTGGGAGAGAAGGACTTGGGCACTCTGTGTGCCCTTGCCATTGCATTTGGTGCATTGGTTTGAGTTCTCCACGGTGATACGTGGAAGTTACAAGTTGAGAAGCTTATTACTCTTGGGTGCTTGGGCGCCCTAGATGGTTGGTGGTGCTCGGAGCTCAATCATTGTGGTGTAAAGCTCCGGACAAGTGTAGGGGTCTCCAATTAGGTTGTGGAGATCACCCCGAGCAATTTGACGGGTTCGGTGACCGCCCTCAAGGGTCCCTTAGTGGAATCACGGCATCTTGCATTGTGCGAGGGCGTGAGGAGATTACGGTGGCCCTAGTGGCTTCTTGGGGAGCATTGTTCCTCCACACCGCTCCAAACGGAGATTAGCATCCGCAAGGGTCTGAACTTCGGGATACATAATCGTCTCCACGTGCGTCGGTTATCTCTTACCCGAGCCCTTTACTTATGCACTTTACTTTGTGATAGCCATATTGTTTCTTGTCATATATCTTGCTATCACTTAGTTATTTATCTTGCTTAGCATAAGTTGTTGGTGCACATAGGTGAGCCTAGTTGTTGTAGGTTTTGTGCTTGACAAATTAACCACTAGGTTTATTCCGCATTAGTTCAAGCCTAAACCGTAATTATTTTAAAGCGCCTATTCACCCTCCCTCTAGGCGACATCCTCGATCTCTCAATTGGCATCAGAGCCTCGTCTCTCTTTATAAGGCTTAACCGCCTAGAGAGTAAGGATGTCGACTAGGGGTTTAGGATTCTCTAACACTCTTAGTTTCGATGGCACAAATTTTGATGTTTGGGTAATTCGCATGCTTAATCTCTTTAGGGTCATGGACCCAAATTTAGAGCGAATTGTAGATATGGGTTTTTCTCCTCCAAATGATCCCCAATGATTATCTTTAGAGGATGAGAAAAACTCTTATCTCAATGTTCAATCTTCTAATGTGCTTTTTGATGCTTTGAGCAATGTAGTTATATTTCAACTCATGCCGTTCCGGGATGCTCATGAGTTGTGGACAAAGTTTCGAGATAAATATGGCGTGTCCAAGTTTTGTGGGGATGATTGTTCTCCCTCTACCTCCGGCTGTGTTGTGTTCTCAACTTCTTCTACTTCACCTACATGTGGTTTGCCACAAGGTAATGACATGGTGAGTAGTGGTGTTCATTGCAATGATGATAGTGGGCTTATTGTTGATAATCCTTCATCACTTTCTTATTGCAATGCTTCATCTTTGGACTTTAGCACTTCAAGCACTCCAAATGTTTCACATGCTTGTGTTGATAGTCCTTGCATATCATGTAGAAATTGCTTCACTAAATCTCATGACGATATGCTTACTATGTATTGTTGCCATGATAAAAATGCATCTATTTCCTTGAATTGTCGTGCTAATAATTTAGAGGAAACCCAACACCCCATGGAACAAGATGTGGTCTTGAATGGTGTCGTGGATTTGTCACGGCAGATGTCCTAGTGTGAGGACTTAGTCGTGAGGCCAATGCATCTATGTAGTAGCTTGAGAGGGGTTGAGTGGGACGAGAGACGTGAGGTGGATCAACACACAAGACAAGGGTTTAGATAGCTTCGGGCCCCAGGAAACATCATCTGGTAATAGCCCTACATGTTGTTTGTGGCTAGGTCTCATTATGCTCATGAGGGAGTCGCCGCATAAACCGGCTCTCCTCTAGTTGTGTCTAACCTTAACCATTATTTTTCTCTCCCCTCTTGGGGTGCCCTGCCCCTCCTTATATAAGTTAGAGGGGCGGGTTACATGTAGAGTCCAAATAGGATTAGGACTAGCCTATCTTCTACTACAGGTCGGATACAAGTCCCGGTCTTGATTCCTTGTAAGGGAAATATTCCAAACGCCTTTCTTCTTAAGCCGGCCCACCATATCATGAACCGGCCTTCAGAGCCTTGGGCCTTGTCGTCCGTCTGACCCGCCCGCCGGGTCACCAGTGAGTCGCCAATCCTCCGGCGGGTTGTCAGTGAGTCGTCAAGCTCTAGCCGGGTCATACATCCGGCGGGTTACACCGCGGGGTATATTCCCGACATTAGCCCCTAGTTTAGCTTGGATTTATCCATGGTAAACTTATCCTGCAAAACAACACCAACTTTGGTAGATTATACGCCGGGTCGAAGGTTCTTTCTGCGCCGGCACTTGATCATTGTTAAGTCCTTGTCACTTCCTTGTTGATACATACATGTCCATGATCTCATAGAAAATCTTCTTTAACAGATATGTTTCAACTTTGTCAATGCAAAAAATCCAGATACTTCTTTTGAAAATTCCGCGTCAACAGGCCAACTTCAGAATCAATTTGCTGACATTGGTCTCTTGTAGAGAAATATTGTAAGAAATAATCCACTTGAGTCGGCTTCCAAAGTGCCAGCTTAAAAAATATTGGACTTGAAATACTCATCTGATTTTCAGCCGGCTTAAGGATGTAGAACTTGCCGGTTTATCCTTGCCACAATTGCCGGTTTTGTAAATATTGATAGCACTGGTTCATAATTGTTGCTAACATCAATATTGAAAATGTACCTCTTATATGCATATCACTAGTAGCCCCCAAGTCTTAAGAAGGTAGCGTAGTAACAGCTTAAGACTTGCTTCAATATAAATGTTTCAATCTTGAAGAAATCCAGGTTGTTCATTGTACTCATTTGTCAAAACTGAGTATTCCACATATGTAGCCCCCAAGTGTCGGGTTGTCATGCTTGCAGCAATCCGGGACTTGTAATTGCCTTATGCTCATAAAAACTTCAACCAGTATAGCCCCCAAGGGCCGGGTCATTATGCAATAATGAGCAGGGACTTTGTAGACATGATCATGTAGACTTGAACAGCAACGTGTAGCCCCCAAGGGCCGGCTCAGTAAGATAATACTGAGCTGGGGCTTTATGTATACTTCATTGAAAATAACATCATATGATGTAGCCTCCATCGCAGGGCTTGAACCCACGTCCACAAGGTTAAGAGCCTTGTGCTTTACCAACTAAGCAATGGACCCTTCAATATAATGGATTTAACTTGTGTACCTTGAATTTTTAACAGGAGCAATTAGTAGCCCCCAAGGGCCGGCTCATTACGATGTGATGAGTCGGGTCTTCAATGAGGCAAGTAAGAAATGACCTTGCATTAGCCCCCAAGTGCCATGGTGCATGCTGGCGGTGACATGGGATTTGCATATTTGATGTAATCTCAACTTGAATAATGTAGCCCCCAAGTGACGGGTCGTAAGCCTGCAGCGACTCGGGACTATTCCTTTCATTGTAGAATAAATCATATCCATTGATAAATAATAGCCATTGCGCTGAAGCGACTTTGAAAACCTTATCTGTTGATAAGTAAATTCGGAGTTCAAATACTCGGCGGCTCTTGGCCGATGGCGACTTAATGCGCATTCATTGTAAGCCGAAATTTTTATAACCCGGCGGCTTATAGCCTTTGAGAATAATCAATAATTGATAACCCCTTTGAAACACCAATTTCAATCTTTTGATGATGGGCTTGAACTTAATCATTTATGTAAGCCATAGCACTGCAAATCCTGCACAGAGTTTAAACAACATATACCCTGGCGACTTAACGTCAAAAGCCAGGGCGGGTAACATCCCAAACATAATACAATCTTATGCAATCATGGAAAAGACTAGCACTAAGGCCATTCAAGCCTAAACATACTGGCAACTTCAAGTTAAAAGCCAGGGCAGATTATCAAACCTCACATATTCATATAACCAGGAAAACATACCTGTAGGATTGATTTATACTACCGGCTGTAGATTAATACCATGGCGATGCCTTGATAGTTATAATCCGGGGCCAGTATCAACCCGGAGTCATGAAATATCCTCCTGGCGACTTAAAATCTGCTATCAGGGCGGGTTATCAAACCCAAAGATGCTCAATGATGAGTCATATAATTGATACGTCTCCGTCGTATCTACTTTTCCAAACACTTTTGCCATTGTTTTGGACTCTAACTTGCATGATTTGAATGGAACTAACCCGGACTGACGCTGTTTTCAGCAGACTTTCCATGGTGTTATTTATGTGCACAAACAAAAGTTCTCGGAATGACCTGAAACTCCACGGAACATATTTTTGGAAAATATTAAAAATACTGGAAGAAGAATCCACGTCAGGGGGGCCTCCACCTATCCACATGGGTGGAGGGCGCGCCTGCCCCCCTGGGCGCGCCCCCTACCTCGTGGGCCCCCTCACGCTCTACCGACCTCAACTCCAACTCCATATATTTGTGTTCGGGGAGAAAAAATTAAGAGAGAAGGATTCATCACATTTTACGATACGGAGCCGCCGCCAAGCCCTAAAACCTCTCGGGAGGGCTGATCTGGAGTCCGTTCGGGGCTCCGGAGAGGGGAATCCGTCGCCATCGTCATCATCAACCATCCTCCATCACCAATTTCATGATGCTCACCGCCATGCGTGAGTAATTCCATCGTAGGCTTGCCGGACGGTGATGGGTTGGATGAGATTTATCATGTAATCGAGTTAGTTTTGTTAGGGTTTGATCCCTAGTATCCACTATGTTCTGAGATTGATGTTGCTATGACTTTTCTATGCTTAATGCTTGTCACTAGGGCCCGAGTGCCATGATTTCAGATCTGAACCTATTATGTTTTCATGAATATATGTGAGTTCTTGATCCTATCTTGCAAGTCTATAGTCACCTACTATGTGTTATGATCCGGCAACCCCGAAGTGACAATAATCGGGACCACTCCCGGTGATGACCGTAGTTTGAGGAGTTCATGTATTCACTATGTGTTAATGCTTTGGTCCGGTACTCTATTAAAAGGAGGCCTTAATATCCCTTAGTTTCCGTTAGGACCCCGCTGCCACTGGAGGGTAGGACAAAAGATGCCATGCAAGTTCTTTTCCATAAGCACGTATGACTATATTCGGAATACATGCCTACATTACATTGATGAATTGGAGCTAGTTCTGTGTCACCCTATGTTATGACTGTTACATGATGAACCGCATCCAGCATAATTCTCCATCATTGATCCAATGCCTACGATCTTTTCACATATTGTTCTTCGCTTATTTACTTTTCCGTTGCTACTATTACAATCACTACAAAACCCAAAAATATTACTTTTGCTACCGTTACCATTACTTCCATATTACTTTGCTACTAAATACTTTGCTGCAGATACTAAGTTATCCAGGTGTGGTTGAATTGACAACTCAGCTGCTAATACTTGAGAATATTCTTTGGCTCCCCTTGTGTCGAATCAATAAATTTGGGTTGAATACTTTACCCTTGAAAGCTGTTGCGATCCCCTATACTTGTGGGTTATCAAGACTATTTTCTGGCGCCGTTGCCGGGGAGCATAGCTCTATTCTTTGAGTCACTTGGGATTTATATCTGCTGGTCACTATGAAGAACTTGAAGGACGAGAAAACAAAAATTTATCCCTCAACTACGAGGGGAGGTAAAGAACTGCCATCTAGCTCTGCACTTGATTCACCTTCTGTTTTGAGTAAGCTTGCGACACCTAAACCTGTTTCTGCTATTAATTCTGATATGTCGCATGTTATTGATGATGCCACTTCTGCTATGCATGATACTTCTGATGAAACTACTTCTATGCTTGATACTACTGTGCCACTTGGTGAATTTCTTGATGAACAACTTGCTAGGGCTAGAGAGAATGAAATTATTGAAACTGATAATATTGAAGATAGTGATGATGAAGACTCTCCCCCTAATAAATATGAATTACCTGTTGTGCATGAGGGTTATGTTCTGGATGAAGAATCTGCTAGAGCTATTCTTGCTTGCAATGGTAGAAGTGATCTTAAGAAGCTATTAGCTAAATGGAAGCAGCGATCTCTTAATGCTAGAATGAAACCTGACCATGCTTTTGCTACTTCACCTATCTGTGTTACTGATAAGGATTATGAATTCTCTATTGATCCTGATATAATTACTTTGGTTGAATCTGGTCCTTTTTATGGCTATGAATCTGAAACTGCTGTGGCACATCTTACTAAATTAAATGATATAGCCACCCTGTTCACTAATGATGAGAAATCTCGCTATCTTTATATCCTTAAAATATTTCCGTTTTCATTAAAGGGTGATGCTAAGATATGGTTTAATTCTCTTGATCCTGGTTGTGTGCGTAGTCCCCAGGATATGATTTATTACTTCTCTGCTGAATATTTCCCTGCTCATAAGAAACAAGCTGCTTTAAGAGAAATATATAATTTTGTGCAACTTGAAGAAGAGAGTGTCCCACAAGCTTGGGGGAGGCTTCTCCAATTACTTAATGCTTTGCCTGATCATCCTCTTAAGAAAAAATGAAATACTTGATATCTTTTATAATGGACTAACCAATGCTTCTAGAGACCACCTGGATAGTTGTGCTGGTTCTGTTTTCAGGGAAAGAACACCGGATGAAGCTGAAATTCTATTGAATAATATGTTGACAAACGAAAATAATTGGACACTTCCTGAGCCAATTCCTGAGCCTATTCCTAAACCAACTCCGAAGAAAAGGGGTGTTCTATTTCTCAGTCCCGAAGATATGCAAGAGGCAAAGAAATCTATGAAAGAAAAAGGTATTAAAGCTGAAGATGTTAAGAATTTACCTCCTATTGAAGAAATACATGGTCTTAATTTACCGCCTGTTGAAGAAATACATGGTCTTGATAACCCGACACAGGTAGTAAAGGTAAATTCTCTCTATAGATATGATAAAGTTGAAATCCCTCCTACTAAGTTTGCTAGGCAATGGTTGGATGAGTTTGATAACATTATGGTTAGGCAAGAAGATTTTAATGCTTATTTTGGTAGACAATTAAAACAAAATGCTTATATGATTGAACACTTGGGTGATTATATGTCTAGAGTTAAAGGTGAACTTAAACTCATTAGTAAACATGCTTCTATGGTTACCACTCAAGTAGAACAAGTACTTAAAGCTCAAAATGATTTGCTCAATGAATTAAATAGTAAGAATAATGATTATGCTATTAGAGTGGCTACTAGAACTGGTAAAATGACTTAGGAACCTTTGTATCCTGAAGGCCATACTAAGAGAATTGAGCAGGATTCTCAAAGAAATAATATAGATGCACCTAGTCCTTCTAAAAAGAAGAAAAAGAAAAATGATAGGACTTTGCATGCTTCTAGTGAACCTGTTGCTGAAACACCTGAGAATCCAAATGATATTTCTATTTCTGATGCTGAAACACAATCTTGTAATGAACATGAACCTAGTGATAATATTAATGAAGATGTTCATGTTGATGCTCAACCTAGTAATGATAATGATATAGAAATTGAACCTGCAGTTGATCTTGATAACCCACAATCAAAGAATCAACGTTATGATAAGAGAGACTTTGTTGCTAAGAAGCACAGTAAATAAAGGGAGCCATGGGTTCAGAAACCCATGCCTTTTCCTCCCAAACCATCCAAGAAAAAGGATGATGAGGATTTTGAGCGCTTTGCTGAAATGATTAGACCTATCTTTTTGCGTATGCGATTAACTGATATGCTCAAAATGAATCCTTATGCTAAGTATATGAAAGAAATTTTCACTAATAAAAGAAAGATACCGGAAGCTGAAATTTCCACCATGCTTGCTAATTATACTTTTAAGGGTGGAATACCTAAGAAACTTGGAGATCCAGGAGTACCAACTATACCATGCTCCATTAAGATAAATTATGTTAAAACTGCTTTGTGTGATCTTGGAGCCGGTGTTAGTGTTATGCCTCTCTCTTTATATCATAGACTTGATTTGAATAAGTTGACACCTACTGAAATATCTTTGCAAATGGCTGATAAATCAACTGCTATACCTGTTCGTATTTGTGAGGATGTGCCTGTTGTAGTTGCAAACGTTACTATTTTAACGGACTTTGTTATTCTTGATATTCCCGAGGACGATAGTATGTCTATTATTCTTGGAAGACCTTTTTTGAATACTGTAGGGGCTGTTATTGACTGCAACAAGGGCAATGTCACTTTTCATGTTAATGGTAATGAGCATACGGTACACTTTCCGAGGAAACAACCTCAAGTCCACAGTATAAATTCTATTGGAAAAATTCCATCAATTATTCTTGGAGGTTTTGAATTTCCTCTACCTACTGTCAAGAAGAAATATGATATTCTTATTATTGGGGATGTGCATATCCCCGTTGAGGTAACATAGTGTTATTCGAAATTTCTCCGGTTCCATGTTATTCGGAATTAGTTTGTTAACAAGACTTGATCAACCTTGTTAGTGGATTCCTTTTGATGAGCATGAGATGGATGAAATTAGAAGGCACAACCTTCTATACCCTCTCTCTACTTTCTGTTATTTAGTTGAAATAAGCAAAAATAGTATTTTCCTGTATGTTTTCTGAATTATCCGTGCAATATAAAAATACCCCGAAAATAAAAGTTCTCCAAATGCCCTGAAATTAAAATATGATTTTTTTTTCTGGAATATTTGAGAATATCTGGCATTGAGAACACAGCAGGGGGAGCAAGCACCTGGCCATGAGGGTTCAGGGCGCGCCCCCTGCCTTGTGGGCCCACGGTGGCTCCTCTCCACTTATTCCTGCACCCATACACTTCTTCCTCCCAAAAAAATCACTATCCAGCTCAAGCACGAGTTCTAGCTCATTTTGCTGTGATTTTCGATCTCCTTGCTCAAAGCACCTCTCACAAAACTGCTTTGGAGATTATTCCTTGGTATGTGACTCCTCCATTGGTCCAATTAGTTTTTGTTCTAGTGCTTTATTCATTGCAAATTTGTGCTGCCTAGGTGACCATGTTCTTGAGCTTGTATATCAAATTTATATGGTTCCAAATAGTTCTAATGCATGATATAGGCTTTAGGCACTTGTAGGAGTAGTTGCTATCAATTTTATTGAGTTTGGTTCACTTTTATTTGAAATTACTAAAAATTTCAGAAATTTTTCAGAGGAAGAAATATGCTTAGGAAAATGTACCAAGGTGGTCCTTCAAGGAAGCAAGGACCCAGGCTCGCAATGCGCGATGCCGATGATGAGCCACCAAGGAACGCTCCAGTGCGGCCTTGTGAATGGCCTTCAGAGGACTTTATGGATCGAGGGGGAATCAAGGAAGAATTTAACGCATATTTGCGTAACGCTGATCTTGTGACCTTCGAGGAGGAAAAGTGCCGTCAGTACCACTATCTCACTAGTTCCTTTGTGAGGAGGTTTGAATTTTCATCTTCACGCAATTCTCAAACTGTCATGTTTGATCTTTATGAAAAATCTTATACTATGGACTTAGAGGATTTTACCACTGCTTGCAAACTTCCACAATGGGGTAGTACTAGTGAACCCCGCAAATCTGAATTTAGAGAATTTCTTGCTAGTATAACTGTGGGGGAATCTAGAGATATAACACAAGCTACCATAGGGAGCATTCATTTTCCTGCTATACATTATTTAGCTCTCTTCATAGGTAGGTGCATAAATGGTAAAGATGAAGCATGTCATATGTGTGTCCCTGACCTCAGTATTCTTAGGAGTGCTGTGTTAGGAGATAAATCTTATAATTTGGGAGCTATTGTTGCACATAGGTTGCATAATAATAAAATTAATGGAGATTTATTTGGAGGAATTTATGCAACCCGTCTAGCTAATTTTCTTGAGGTACCTATACGTGAGTATGATGTTGAGTTGCCTAATGTTTATTTAGACTATAATGCCATGGTTCATCATCGTTTTCTTGAGAGGAACAAGCAGTCCCTCCAGTATCGCTTAATCTTTGACAGACGTCGTGCTGTCCATATTACTCTCCCTGATCCTGCCTTCTTTGATTATTAGGCAAAAGGAAGACATTTTATCACCAGAGAGGAGGCAGATGAGTATGAGAGGAGGGCGGAGGCAGCTCGCCGACACGCTGCAGCTCAGGAGGCAATAGCCGCTGCATCTCAGTACGACCCCAACTACAACTATGGATATCCGCCACGCCACCCGTGGCAATAAACCAACTTAGGCCAAAAGCCTAAGCTTGGGGGAGTACGTATTTCTCACCGACATTACATTTATGTTTACACACTCATTGCTAGATGTTGGTGCTCATACTCTTTCACCGTAATATTCATGCTAGTTTATTTTCCCTTTTATGCTTTCTTCTTGTGTGTTTGATAAATCTTAAGAAAAACCAAAAAAAATAGTAATAGCTTTAGCCAGTTTACTTTTCTTGATGTAGTAGTAATAATTAAAAGAAAACCCAAAAAGATTTCCTGTTCTTCTTTTGCTTGTTGGGAGCTTTCCCGTGTAAATAGTTTTACTTCTTTTCTTTCCTTTGGGGGTCGATAGGAGAAGACCATGATTAAAATGTTTAAGTGGCTCTTATATGCTTTATTGTTGATTTAACCAAGAGCCCATATTGCCTTGTCTTCTCCTGTTTATTGAATGCTCGCAGATTCCAGCTTAGTCCAATGCACGTGCACTATTATTATTATTCACATCGTTCGGTCGTGCAAGTGAAAGGCAATAATGACAATATATGATGGACTGATTGAGATGAGAGGCTGGTATGAACTCGACCTCTCTTGTTTTTGTAATATGATTAGTTCATCGTTCCTGATTCAGCCTATTATGAATAAACATGTTTGCAATGACAATTAGAGATTATAGTTGCTTATGCCATGCTTAATTAGCTATGACTTATAATGGTTTACCTTGCGTGCCAACATGCTATTAAAATGGTTGTGATGTGGTATAGTGGGGTGGTATCCTCCTTTGAATGATTTAAGTGACTCGACTTGGCACATGTTCACACATGTAGTTGAAACAAATCAACATAGCCTTCACGATATTTATGTTCATGGTGGATTATATCCTACTCATGCTTGTACTCAATGTTTATTAATTTTAATGCATGTTCATGACTGTTGTCGCTCTCTAGTCGGTTGCTTCCCAGTCTTTTTCTAGCCTTCACTTGTACTAAGCGGGAATACTGCTTGTGCATCCAATCCCTTAAACCCCAAAGTTATGCCATATGAGTCCACTATACCTTCCTGTATGCGGTATCTACCTGCCGTTCCAAGTAAATTTGTATGTGCCAAACTCTAAACCTTCAAATGAAATTCTATTTTGTATGCTCGAATAGCTCATGTATCAACTAGGGCTGTCCGTATCTTCCATGCTAGGCGGGTTATTCTCAAGAGGAGTGGACTCCGCTCCTCACTCACAAGAAAATGGCTGGTCACCGGGATACCCAGTCCCATGCTTGATGCAAATCAAATCAAAATAATTGCAAACAAAACTCCCCCTGTGACTGTTGTTAGTTGGAGGCACTCGTTGTTTCGAGCAAGCCATGGATTGATGCTTGTTGGTGGAGGGGGAGTATAAACTTTACCATTCTGTTTGGGAACCGCCTATAATGTGTGTAGCATGGAAGATATCGCCATCTCTTGGTTGTTATGTTGACAATGAAAGTATGCCACTCAAAATATTATTTATCTCTATTTCAAAATCGAGCTTTGGCACCTCTACAAATCCCTGCTTCCCTCTGCGAAGGGCCTATCTATTTACTTTTATGTTGAGTCATCACCCTCTTATTAAAAAGCACCAGCTGGAGAGCACAGCTGTCATTTGCATCCATTACTATTAATTTATATTGGGTATGACTATGATTGGATCTCTTTTACCATGAATTACAATGTCTAGTCAGTCCTTGATCTTTAAAGGTGCTCTGCATTTATGTTTTGCGGTCTCAGAAAGGGCTAGCGAGATACCATCTTGTTATATCATATTATGATTGTTTTGAGAAAGTGTTGTCATCCGAGATTTATTATTATTTCTCACTAGTTGATTATCCCATTGATATGAGTAAACATGAGACCTAAGTGTTATTGTGAATGTGGTTAGTTATAATCTTTGCTGAAAACTTGAATGCTGGCTTTACATATTTACAAGAACAAGAGCAAACAGAGTTTGTAAAAGTTTTTCTTTATCACTTTCAGTTTATCAACTGAATTGCTTGAGGACAAGCAAAGTTTTAAGCTTGGGGGAGTTGATTCGTCTCCGTCGTATCTACTTTTCCAAACACTTTTGCCCTTGTTTTGGACTCTAACTTGCATGATTTGAATGGAACTAACCCGGACTGACGCTGTTTTCAGCAGACTTTCCATGGTGTTATTTATGTGCAGAAACAAAAGTTCTCGGAATGACCTGAAACTCCACGGAACATATTTTTGGAAAATATTAAAAATACTGGAAGAAGAATCCACGTCAGGGGCCCTCCACCTGTCCACGAGGGTGGAGGGCGCGCCTGCCCCCCTGGGCGCGCCCCCCTACCTCGTGGGCCCCCTGACGTTCCACCGACCTCAACTCCAACTCCATATATTCGTGTTCAGGGAGAGAAAAAAAGAGAAGGATTCATCGCGTTTTACGATACGGAGCCGCCGCCAAGCCCTAAAACCTCTCAGGAGGGCTGATCTGGAGTCCGTTCAGGGCTCCGAAGAGGGGGATCCGTCGCCATCGTCATCATCAACCATCCTCCATCACCAATTTCATGATGCTCACCGCCGTGCGTGAGTAATCCATCGTAGGCTTGCTGGATGGTGATGGGTTGGATGGGATTTATCATGTAATCGAGTTAGTTTTGTTAGGGTTTGATCCCTAGTATCCACTATGTTCTGAGATTGATGTTGCTATGACTTTTCTATGCTTAATGCTTGTCACTAGGGCCCGAGTGCCATGATTTCAGATCTGAACCTATTATGTTTTCATGAATATATGTGAGTTCTTGATCCTATCTTGCAAGTCTATAGTCACCTACTATGTGTTATGATCCGGCAACCCCGAAGTGACAATAATCGGGACCACTCCCGGTGATGACCGTAGTTTGAGGAGTTCATGTATTCACTATGTGTTAATGCTTTGGTCCGGTACTCTATTAAAAGGAGGCCTTAATATCCCATAGTTTCCGTTAGGACCCCGCTGCCACGGGAGGGCAGGACAAAAGATGTCATGCAAGTTCTTTTCCATAAGCACGTATGACTATATTCGGAATACATGACTACATTACATTGATGAATTGGAGCTAGTTCTGTGTCACCCTATGTTATGACTGTTACATGATGAACCGCAGCCGGCATAATTCTCCATCATTGATCCAATGCCTACGAACTTTTCACATATTGTTCTTCGCTTATTTACTTTCCCGTTGCTATTGTTACAATCACTACAAAACCCAAAAATATTACTTTTGCTACCGTTACCGTTACTTCCATATTACTTTGCTACTAAATACTTTGCTGCAGATACTAAGTTATCCAGGTTTGGTTGAATTGACAACTCAGCTGCTAATACTTGAGAATATTCTTTGGCTCCCCTTGTGTCGAATCAATAAATTTGGGTTGAATACTTTACCCTCGAAAACTGTTGTGATCCCCTATACTTGTGGGTTATCAATAATCAAGGCTACATGGCCTGTGAAATTGGTTCACGCTGCCGGCTTATCATGTCAGACGCAGCAAAGGGTAACAATCCAAAAATGCCTCAGAGCCTAAACTCCAAGTGCACAACCATATTATACTGGCGATTTATGGTCCAAAGCCAGGCCAGGTTAATAAACTCCAGATATGCTCAAATATGATACATAGATATGAAGGCTACATGGCCTAAATTGTCTCAAGCCATATGTTAATATGGCGTCAATATATGAATCCAAAAAAAAGCTCAGAAAATGATAACGAATAAAATCGAGAAAATGAGGCTTTCATAGGCTGCCAAGCCTAAAGCTCCAAGGCTTTCATGGGCCGCCAAGCCACTGAGTTAACCTTTTACACTTTGTGAATCCGGCCTCACATGACCGCCGTTTTAACTATGACAAGTTCAGGGTCTATGTAAGATTGACTTGTCAAGAGTTGACAAGTTCAGGGTCTATGTAAGATTGGCTTGTCAAGAGTTCGGCTTGTCATTCCGGGATTACCCGGGTGGAGTGGCAGACTCTACAAAGCAGGAGAACCCAGAAGGTTTTGGTGAATACACCTAGTGTTCCAACCCAGCTCACAAGGGTAGTAACGCTATGTTCTCTTTGGTGAATACACCTATGTTTGAACAGGAAGCCCCCAAGTGCTTTGTGGCGTTGCGCCGATCAAGAGGGATATTCACCGCTGTGCTCAATGAGCAGGAAGCCCCCAAGTGACCATTAGAGGTGTGGCATTGAGCCGATCAACAGGGATATTCACAGCTAGGCTCAATGAGCAGGAAGCCCCCAAGTGACCATTAAGATAAGCCAATAAGGCAGGATACCCACGTTTGAACCGCGCATCATGGCAACAAATTCTCTTTTGCAACCTTTAATTTTTCCTGAGAACTCAAACTTTGCAAGAGATAATTCTTCTTGAGCCAGAATTTTAAACCGGATATTGAGAGCTTCAGAGCTTTGTGGGAGACAGGTTTCCCTTGAACCAGATTTTGAACCGGAATCCTTCTTTTTAAGCCAGAAATTTTCTGACGGCCTTTAAATTTTCACCAATATGGCGGTAGCCTCCGGGACCGGGTTATCTTCCCTCCAATGACCCGGGGTCTTGAATCTCACAATGTTTGCTAAGTCATGTCATCGTAGCCCCCGAGTCTTAAGCCTACTCGAGGAGTTGGCTTGAGACTCTCCATTTTTGACCATGATATAAACCGGTATCATTCAACAGCTCAGTAATATAACTTGTCCTACATTGGAGAACTTGCAAGCCAGAGTAATTGCTTTTAAAAAACAATATATAATATAAAAATATACTGGATGGATTTCACCTGATATGTTAAGCCAGAAATTATCCACCGCGGAGTTGATGATCACCATGGTGAAGCTAAAATCAATCACGAGCGAATCGGCCGCCGGAGCAGACAGATGAGTCGGCCGCGGCGTTGTAAGCCGGTGCGGACGAGCAAGTTGTCCTCCTCGTTGTAAGCCGGTGTGGACGCGTGAACCGCCCCGAGAGGAGACGGGCGAGTCGTCCGTGGCGTTGTAAGCCGGTGCGGTCGCAAGAGACGGCCACGGTGTTTTAAGCCGGTGTGGGAGTCCGTTGAGTAACGGCGGCCACCTGTGCCGAATGATGTTGGCGCGCCTCCATCTCCGCGGTATAATACCATGTTGTAATGAATAATTATCCTGCATATAAAATAGAGCAGGGCAAAGTAGTTTTGCTCGGATGAATTAATATGTACTTAAAAATAAATACGGTAAATAACACCTGGTATTTTTCGTCGATGCAAGCAGACGAATTCTGCGTGTGACAATAACTAAGCAGATTTTTGAGTTGTACTGTATATACTACTGATGTTCCATTGAATCTCTGGATCCTTCTTTTGCGCACCAGAACAGCAACAACTGATGGGACTTCGGACGGCAGCATGCGCCCTTTTTTTGTCGGGCACTAAGGCCTTTTGACTTTTCAGAGGTGACTCAACGCAGAGGCAAAAATCGGCGAGGTGCGGGCGGCTCGTGGTGGAGGCGAACCGGGCATGAAGGACGGGGGCCTGCTGGTTGGCAACTTGAAGCAGGGCCGGCTTGTGGCAAGGTCGTGGCGGCTCAAGGCGGAGCCAAGGCGAGGTTCCAAGCAGAAGGAGGTGCTCGGGTTCTCCCGTGACTGCAGGCGCTCAAGGAAAACTAGTCTCCTTCCCATGTTACCCAGTGTTTGATTCAGTCTATTGCCTGCATCTCTCTTTGACAGTATGATGGACTGGTACCTTTGACCTTGACGTTGGAGTGGAAGGTGTTGACCTCTTAAAAGGAAAAGGCCGAAGCTGCAGCTCACCCTTGCCGGTGCGACGGCTCAAAAGCGAGGCTTGCAGAGGTGAACCGGCACGGTAGCAGCAAACGGGAGCGGCAGCAGTGAGTCGGCGGTGCAAGGTGTGGTGACCAGTGGAGCTCGGCCTTGAAAACGGGGCGACCCGGCGCGGTGGGTTGGAAAGTTGCGTCCGAGTCTGCGGCTTGAGGATTCACGACCACGCGGGGCGGGCTCGAAGAAATATGTTGCAGCGGCGACGGTGGCTTTGAAGAAGTGCGGCCGGCATCAGAAGAGCGGGTAGACCCAGCGGCGGCTCAACCCAGTTGGTGGAGAAAAGCGCGACGGCTGGCAGGTCCGCAGGGCGCGGTGGCTCAACAGCAGCTCAGAGCGGGAGGTGAAGGCGGCGACTTGGCCATAGTCAAAGCGGAGCGTAGTCGCGGCGGCTCGGAGTCGGAGGTGCAACCGGCGAGTCCGAGTCCGGCTCAAGTTGGAATCTAATACGGTGCTTTGTAGGGATTCTCCTCGCCGTGGTAGTTTTAGAAACAGGGCCGTCCATTGATGTTTCGATGACAAGCTAGCATGGAATTTGAAAAAACATAAACCACTTACGGCGACGGAAGCGGCCTTGACCAAAAAATCACTGTAGCGAATCTGAGTCATAACCGTGGCTCGACTTGTAATCCGCCACGTAACCCTAATTTCTCTCAAACTTTAAATCTCACAGATTGTAAATCTAGACCGATGATCTTCAAGCTGATGTGGATCCTCTCAAACTGGCTATTCTTCATCCGAAAAAATTTGTGAACTTCTCGATCCCTTGGAGAAATCCCTTCAAGAACTCAACACCACCGTGCGCAGGCCCCACGGTGGGCGCCAACTGTCGTGGATTTGTCACGGCAGATGTCCTAGTGTGAGGACTTAGTCGTGAGGCCAACGCATCTATGTGGTAGCTTGAGAGGGGTTGAGTGGGACGAGAGACGCGAGGCGGATCAACACACAAGACAATGGTTTAGACAGCTTCGGGCCCCGGGAAACATCATCCGGTAATAGCCCTACATGCTGTTTGTGGCTAGGTCTCATTATGCTCATGAGGGAGTCGTCGCATAAACCAGCTCTCCTCTAGTTGTGTCTAACCTTAACCATTATTTTTCTCTCCCCTCTTGGGGTGCCCTGCCCCTCCTTATATAAGTTAGAGGGACGGGTTACATGTAGAGTCCAAATAGGATTAGGACTAGCCTATCTTGTACTACAAGTCAGATACAAGTCCGGGTCTTGATTCCTTGTAAGGGAAATATTCCTCATGCCTTTCTTCTTAAGCCGGCCCACCATATCATGAACCGGACTTCTGAGCCTTGGGCCTTGTTGTCCGTCTGACCCGCCCGCTGGGTCACCAGTGAGTCGCCAGGCTCGTGAATCGCCAATCCTCCGGCGGGTTGTCAGTGAGTCGCCAAGCTCCAGCTGGGTCATACATCCGGCGGTTTACACCGCGGGGTATATCCCCGACAAATGGTGCTTCAAGGGATCCTACATCATCATCTATTGCAATTTTCCTTATGGCCAGGGCTTCAAAGGTATCTCCCACTTTGAATCCCAATATATCTTGTGATGATATTGATGATGGCAAGAATGATGGTGATGTTGATTATGATGAAGAGAATGATAATGTTGCCTCCTTAAAAATTAAGGGGGGAATGATTTTTAAAGCTCTTCTTAAGAATAAAATTGCTCGTTCCAACTTCATGGAAATCCTATCTATTGCTATTGAGGGCAAGAAATATATTGATGAGTTGGAATCTCGTCTTGAGGAGCATGAGGTCACCATTGATAAAATGAAAGGTCATGAGAGTGATTACGCTAATGAGATTGCGGACCTCTCCCAAGCTCTCCAACTTGAACAAACCACCAATGAATCTATTGAGGAGACTTTTGCTCTAGAATTATCTAGAGTGAAGGAATCTCATGATAGAGCTCTTGAGGTGGACAATGTTTTTGAAACTAAAAATGAGAAGCTTGAAGTTGCACATGCTAAGCTCCTTGAGGACTTTGGGCACCTCAAAAATGGCTCAAGGGTCATTAAGAGTGAGCTCATCAAACTCACCGAGTCTCATGCACAACTTAAAGCTTCATATTCAAAAGAGCTTGGCAAGTTGCCTTCTCCTCTTGCTATTATTGATGGTGCTTGTGCTACTAACTCTATTACTTGTGAAGCATCCATTTTGAAGGAGAATGTTGAGCTACGGGCTCAACTTGAGTTGCTATCTAGCAATTATGGGAAATTGGAAGAAAGTCATGAAAAGTTCTCAAGCTCTCATGATGATCTTCTAGTATCCCATAATGTGCTAAAGATAGCTCATGAGGCCATGATTGCTAAGGTAACATCTAGTGAGCCTCATGTGGATACTAGCACTACTTCTAGTCAAAATGATGTATTGCCATGTGCTAGTCCTTGTAATTCATCTACTCACAATGTTGGTACATCTTGTGATGAATTGCTTTCCTTGCCTTGTTGCTTTGACGATGAAGCTTATACTTCCTCTAGTACATGTGTTGAGACTAACCATGTAGAGGAAATCAAAGAGCTCAAGGCCCAAGTCACTTCTTTGAAGAAAGACTTGGAAAAGAGTCATGAAGGGAAATTCACACTCAACAATATCTTGAGTGTGCAAAAATCCCCCAATGACAAAGGTGGACTTGGATTCAACTCCAATAATAAGAAGAAGTCCAAGATGAACAAAAAGAAGGCCAAGAACAAGTCAAGAATTCGGCCAAGATTGTTTGCTTCAAGTGCAAAGTAGAAGGGCATCATGTTAGATATTGCCCACTGAAGAAGAATCCCATTAGTGGCAAGCAACAAGGGAAGTGGCCACAAGTTCACTCTCATGCTCAACCTCAAGTTGAAGAAAGGCCTCTTCCCAAGAAAACTCAAGCTAATGCTTCTCAAGTTAAGAAATCAAGTGATAAGAAAGTGAAGAGTAGATGTTGCTACCTATGTCGTGAGAAAGGTCACCTCGCTTCTTCATGCACTAGTGGTAACTTATCCAACCCAATTATTATTGATAATATCTATTCTCTTGGGAAGGATAAGGTTGGCAATGTGTTTTCCAAGTTTGTTGGTACTCAAAGTGGTGTCAAGAAAAGAACCATTTGGGTTGCCAAGCCTATTGTGACTAACCTCTTAGGACCCAACTTGGTCGGGGACCAACAAGCTCAAACTTGATCAATAGGTGTTGTTGGAGGGCATTGGAGACTTGGCTACATTATGAAGAATTAAGGGGTCTTCATCATTCATATTGCCTCAAGCCAAGTCATTCGGATTATCAAGTTTCTATCTCATATCCAATGTGCCTCCTTGCGGTAACTTGTACTTAAATTGTTTACATTGAAAGTTACTTGCCCCTTTGCATGTTGTGGTCTTGTTCCTTGCATGTGTTTGTATGTGTTGTGCTTCCAATTCTCTTGTCTTGAGAAATCAAGTATGTGTTTGTTGGTTTGCACATCATGTACGTGTGTGTAGTGCGTTGAGCCTTTGTGCATCTCGTTTGTATATCTTAGTTGGATCTTGTGAGAGATTAATGGAACAACCCATTTTGGGGGAGTGATGTGCTTTGTGCACGTCACGATCCTATAAATGTGTGTACATGAGGAATACCACCTAGTATTGATATTACAAGATTATCTAGTCTCTATGTGGTATGTCTTCTCATGAGAAATTCAAATTCCAAATAGTCCATTAATTGTCTCTTGTTGCTTTCTTATTGCCTCTTGTTAAGTCTTCTTTGGTATCACATTATGGGGGAGTAATGTGCTATGTGTATATTACAAACCTAGAAAATGTGTACATTTGAGATATTGTCACCTAGAGTTGAGAGTGTAATTTATCTTGTTCCTAGGTGACATGGTAGCTCTACAAGTTGCAATTTGCTTTTGTGTTTGGTGTGAATATGATGTTGGATATCTTTTAAATCTACCACCGGGAATTATTTCCAAATACTTCTTGTCTCTTGACAATTGGTAATCATTTATGTGGTAGAAATTGTTGATCGTCTTTACATTGGCCTTCGCTTATATTTGCCTTATATCTTGCCTAGGATTGTGTAAACTCCCATTGTATTCCATACCACTTGTGGATCTTGTTAATTTCTTGAGCTTGTCTAGTGTTTCTATAGATATAGTGAAAGTGGTGATCCCATCTTGTGCATTTTGTATTCAAATGCAAATTCTCTATAATGCACATCGCTTGGGAGAGCTATCTTATTTTCCTTAGAATGCTCACGTTGTGATCCTTATCAAGTGTGTGTTGGTGGAACACAAACCATTTCTTTTTGGTACTTTGTGCCATCATGAAACTTTGTAGAGTGTTTGGTTTGTTTGGAACCATTCTCTCTTTTGGGAGTTCGAGATCTTTCTTTTTCCGTGTATCAATGGATATCTCATTTCTTGATGTATTTTTTATTTGATATCTTCCAAGTGATGTTTTCTCCATGTGGTATCATTTTCACTTGGTTTTCCTTTTTCATTTGGTGTTGGTTCTTGAAAGTCTTTAAGCTTGCATATTTACTTTATGTAGTTTCTTTGGCATGCTTTCTTTCTTTGACCCAATATATAGGGGAAACTCCACCTAGTCTCAAATTGGATGAGATGTGCATGAAATTCATTTTCATATCTTTATGCACATATTTATGTGGAGTTTGTCCTATGTATTGTTGGTTCTCTAACTCTTTGGTCCCAGTGATTTTGGGTACCATTTTGTTTGTGTTGTTGGTCTAGGAACAATTGGAGATGCATTGGATGCTCGGCTCACTCACAAGGAAGGTGGTGTCACCATGTGCTTATTGGAGTCAAGCTAGGATGCTCAATGAACTACTATCTACTACCTTCAATTGGTTTCATCTCCATCCTTCCAATGATATCTCGGTAACAAGTATCTATTCATGCATTCTTTTCTTGCATTCAACCTTGTGTAGGTTGCACTTGGCATGATATTCATTCCATCTTGTGATACTTGTTTCCTTTCTCAAAGCATATCAACGATGATCTCATGTTTCTAGTTGTGATGTCTTTGATGGTTGTGTGGTAGGAATTCATTTATATACAATAAGACCATATCTAGCCATGTGCTATGCTTTCAAGCAAATATCTTATTGGTATATTTATGACTTCTTTTTGGATATGTTGTTCCTTCGTGTTGTAACCATTTTGGGTGTACATCCTTCTTTGTAGATATATATCATCATGATTTCGTCTACCTAGAACCTTATACACTTGAGAGAAATTACATCTCTAGATGATATCCTTTCTTTCACGTCCACCTTGTCTTTCTTATGTTATTTCTTTGGTGGCTCCGTGAAAGCCTTTTCGTTGAGTGCATGTCTTATCTCATTGCATCTTGATGCACTCTTGTGTGGTGAAGATTATTTTCCTCATGCTTGTCTTGACGAGGCCTTTGCCATCTTAATTGGTATCCCTCGTCTTGATGAGGCTTTCTTTTTCTATCTTCACCATGGGTTGTCACAAGCATTGGTTCTTAATTTACTTTTTAGTAAGCTTGTGAACCCATTTGCATGTTGTGTGTGTGTGTGTGGGAAGGACATGTCTTGCACCTTGCATCTCATTCTTTAAGACTATGTTGATGCTTAATGCTCATCCATATATGAGTCTTATCAAGTGCTTTGCCATGTCTCACACACATCTTTTTCGTTGAGCCCACTCGTAAGTTGCCTATTTTACATGTTGCTCAACCATGTGCTTGTTGCAAGAGCTATGCCTTGTCTCTTTTTTAGCCCACTTGCACTTGTTGTGAGTTTCTACTGATTTTGGGGGAGTGATGATCCTATTTTGTGCACTTGGTATCCTAATGCAAATATTCTAAGTAGTGCACAAATCATGGGGAGCTTCACTAGCGTCTTTAGAGCACTCCATTGCTCTCTCAACCTTGTGCTTGTTGCAAGTGCTAGGCTTTGTTTCCTACATGCTCAATTGCACTTGTTGTGAGTTTCTATTGATTTTCGGGGAGTGATGATCCTATTTTGTGCACTTGGTATCCTAATGCAAATATTCTAAGGAGTGCACAAATCAGGGGGAGCTTCTCTAGTTTCTCTAGAACACTCGTTTGCTCATATAATAATATCTTTTATTCATGTGGCACGTAGGATCATTGGTCTAGTTGGTTCAATTGGTATCTTTTTATAGCTTGCTTTAATTGGTATCTTTTGATTGCTTGATATCTTATTTCTCTCTTTGTTATGTCTTTGTGGCATATCATTATTTTGCAATCTTTGGGCCTCAATATAGTTTGTCTTCCTCCAAGTATTTACCTTTGGATTTGTGTATTGCATTCCACTCTCTTGTTGAGAAATACACAATTTATGGAGGACCACAATTTATATTGGCCTTCTAAGCTTTTCACCCATTTTGGGGGAAATGTGAAAGGACATGTGGTGCCCCATGTGTGGTTTTGGTAATTGATGACATTCTCTATGGACTAATGGTTGCATTGAATTATATTTGAAGGATTTGTCCATAGGCATTTCTTGAAGTCCATGTGTTGGTTTCGAGGAGTTTATGAGTTGACCAAGCTGCTATTAAGGAATTATCCAAATATTGGTCATGTGAGTATTGAGCTTATTGCTAGCATGTCTTGAAGAAGAAGAAGAAGAAGAAGAAGAAGAAGAAGAGAAGATTGTGTGAACATTCATGTGTATCTTCAAGACATCATCTTTATGAAGAGAGAAGATTTCACACAAAGTGAAGAAGATACCCGAGTGGGATCAAGTGATCTCAGGGTTTGGTAAGCATTGTCCACTGCGCTTTGTGTACTAACCCATGGTCTTTGTGAGAGTTCCATGTGGGGTTAGGTTTGCTTCCATGGGCTTGTGTCAAGAGGAAGATCACATACAACCCATGGAGGATGACATCAAATCAAGGTTGTGTTGTGCAAGTTCAAGTGGAGCATCACGAAGAAATCATGCTTGTAGCTTGCCATCCATTGTGGTGACAATGGACTTGTGAAGGTGTGCCGAAGAGTGACTCACCCATAGTGGAGTATGGGGGAGCAATCAACTAGCCTTCATCGAGCCAACACAATCATGAAAGGTGGTCCAACTTGAGGGAGTCAAGATCGTCATCATCTAGCTCAAGTGGACTTCGTGCAAGGCAAAGGTTTGCCCTTGATAGGTTCTCTATTTTACCGGTCTCATGATGGTAGTTTGGAGACCGGGTTATAGGATCGATTGCCGTACTATCAAGGGGGGCTCTCAAGTGAGTAGCTTGATTGTATCGTTTGTAGAGAGCTCAAACCATTGCATGCTTGCATCATCTTTCTTGGTTTTTGTTTGGTTTTCTCCTTGTGATATTTGGAGCTTATGGTCATCTTCTTGACAAGCTCGAGTTCATCAAAAACGGAGTTCCATGCTTCATCTATTGCGTTTTCGGTGTTGGAGGTTTTACCGGTCTTATTAGAGGAAGGGTTCTCACCATTTTCTTATGGGACTTTTCTAATTTGCTTCTTATTGTTATTTATATCAAGATTGTGTTAGCCCTTGTCATTAGCTTTTCAACAAACTTGGTTTCGTTGAATTTGGAGTCTGTTTGCAGAAGTTGTGTCAGTTTTGGTGTCCTTAAAAAGGTTGCAGCGGTACTACCGCTCATGGGAGCGGTACTACCGCTTGGAGGGGATGTAATTTTTTACTACCACTCTTGGGAGGGTACTACCGCTCGGAGTGGTACTACCGCGGCTACTTCCGTGGCTACTTCCGCTCCGAACCAAAAACTCGTCTTAAGTCCAGCGGTGGTAGGCACGGATGTATTTTTTTAGTACCGCTCGCAAGCAGTAGTACCGCTACCCTTAGCGGTAGTACCGCTTCGGCGGTACTACCGGCCTTTTGCCTCCTCGATGTTGTTTTTCAAAGGGTTTCCACCGCCCTAGCGGTAGTACCGCTCTGTGCGGGTTGTGAGCATAACGGTTGGATTTTTTCCCACCTATAAAATGGGGTCTTCTTCCCCAATGAACCTTATCCTTTGAGCTCATGTTCTTCCCCCATTGTTTACCTTCTTTGAGCTTGCTATCTCTCAATCCCTCCATGGATTCTTGCTAGTTTTGGGGGGAAAAGAGAGAGGAGATCTAGATCCACATTTCCACCAATCACTTTCTCCTCTACGTGAGGGGAACCCTTTGGATCTAGATCCTGGGGTTCTTCGTGTTCTCTTCTTCGTTCTTCCTCTCATTTTCCTCCCTAGCATTAGTTGCTTTTGTGGGATTTGGGAGAGAAGGACTTGGGCACTCTGTGTACCCTTGCCATTGCATTTGGTGCATCGGTTTGAGTTCTCCACGGTGATACGTGGAAGTTACAAGTTGAGAAGCTTATTACTCTTGGGTGCTTGGTACCCTTGAGCTTGTTCCTCTTGGGTGCTTGGGCGCCCTAGACGGTTGGTGGTGCTCAGAGCTCAATCATTGTGGTGTAAAGCTCTGGGCAAGCGTTGGGGTCTCCAATTAGGTTGTGGAGATCACCCCGAGCAATTTGATGGGTTCGTTGACCGCCCCCAAGGGTTGCCATTTGTGTGGGTTCGGTGACCGCCCTCAAGGGTCCCTTACTGGAATCACGGCATCTTTCATTGTGCGAGGGCGTGAGGAGATTACGGTGGCCCTAGTGGCTTCTTGGGGAGCATTGTGCCTCCACACTGCTCCAAACGGAGATTAGCATCCGCAAGGGTGTGAACTTCGGGATACATCATCGTCTCCGCATGCCTCGGTTATCTCTTACCCTAGACCTTTACTTATGCACTTACTTTGTGATAGCCATATTGTTTCTTGTCATATATCTTGCTATCACTTAGTTATTTATCTTTCTTAGCATAAGTTGTTGGTGCACATAGGTCAGCCTAGTTGTTGTAGGTTTTGTTCTTGACAAATTAACCGCTAGGTTTATTCCGCATTTGTTCAAGCCTAAACCGTAATTATTTTAAAGCGCCTATTCACCCCCCCCTCTAGGCGACATCCTCGACTTTCAACATGGCGGTGAGGGTCTTGTCGGTTAGACCATGTATACTTAGGACTGCAATAACCCAGGTCGACAAGGCCACAATCAGCCAAGCACTGTTGGAAGTCGCTGATCTGCCTATTTGTCCTGTCTCGGAGGCCTTGATGTTCGTCATGGCGCAACACTTCATTAAAATCCCCACAACATATCCATGGACCATACACAAAATTTGTCCTCCATACCAGTCCCTGATCAGGCTTGACATGAACATCGATGCATCTATTATTGAAAGCCTTCAATGAAACGTTTACTGAAGATAGCCAAAATAGACACAAGTCCACATTGTCCCTCACTACTGACTGCATAGGAATTTGAAAATCCCAATGACCACATGAAGTTCTTGCCCTTTTATCCGCCACCTTTGTCTCAGACAAGAAGAGGAGGGATGGGCGATAGGTCTGCACCAACTAGCGCAGCTCACCAACTATTGAATCCGTCCCCAAACCTCGACAATTCCAGCACAAAATCACAACACCTGCTAAAGTCTGAATGAGGTCCCAGTTGTCGGTGTCAAAACCGGCGGATCTCGGGTAGGGGGTCCCGAATTGTGTGTCTAAGGTCAATGGTAATAGGAGACAAGGGACACGATGTTTACCCAGGTTCGGCCCTCTCTATGGAGGTAATACCCTACTTCCTGCTTGATTGATCTTGATGAATATGAGTATTACAAGAGTTGATCTACCACGAGATCGTAATGGCTAAACCCTAGAAGTCTAGCCTGTATGACTATGGTAATGAGTATCTATCCTTTCTGGACTAAGTCCTCCGGTTTATATAGGCACCGGGAGGATCTAGGGTTACATACGGTCGGTTACAAAGGGAAAAGAATCTACATATTTGGTCGCCAAGCTTGCCTTCCATGCCAAGGAGAGTCCCATCCGGACACGGGTGCAGTCTTCGGTCTTCGTATCTTCACAGCCCATCAGTCCGGACCATGGCTAATAGGCCGGATGCCCGAGGACCCCTTAGTCCAGGACTCCCTCAGTAGCCCCTGAACGTGGCTTCAATGACGAGGAGTCCGGCGCGCAGATTTGTCTTTGGCATAGCAAGGCGGGTTCCCTTTTCTTAACTCCAAGATAATCTCCAGACGGATGATTGTATCCGGACCTGTAACACACACCACACACAACCGTAGAGAGAATATAATATTACACGAGTCCAATCCGCTTACCACTTTTTATAACATGACGTCGTATCTGTTAGGTCGTAATTTCGAACCGTTTTTGTCTGCCGCTCCACGTTCCGAGACGCGGTTGTCATTGGCACGTTTTGTCAAAGCAGAGATCGTGTCCCCTTATTGCGGGATTCTCATCAATACGGGTATGGGTAACCCCAACCGTGTTGTCTATACAGCCCTTGGGAATAGGCGAGTTTTAAGGCGAGTGAGGAGGCGCTTGATATTTGCGGCCCTTTATAAGGGGATAAGGATTCGTCCTCATCCACCTACGCCTTCTCCTTCCTCCGCCCATCCATTCTTGAGCTCTAGCGCCCAAGCTCTAGCTTTCCCCACCCGAGAAAGCACTCCAACCATGTCCGGATCCGGAGCTGGAGGCAAGTGGATGGCCTCCTCCGTTAAGAAGAGAGATATCAAGGAACTCCAAGAGGCCGGATACCTGGCCAAGGAGATCGTTCACCGACTCCCGGCCAAAGGGCAGGTCATCCCTACCCCCGAGCCTCATGAGAGGGTGGTGTTCCTCGCGCATTTCGTCCGCGGGCTGGGATTCCCTCCCCGCCCGTTTGTCCGTGGACTGATGTTTTACTACGGGCTAGACTTCCATGATCTGGCCCCCAACTTTATCCTCAACATCTCGGCATTTATAGTCGTGCGTGAGGCCTTTCTCCGCATCCCACCTCACTTCGGCCTGTGGCTGAAGACCTTCAATGTGAAGCCGAAGGTGGTGAGCGGTCAACAAGCAGAGTGCGGAGGTGCCAAGGTGGGGAAGTTGCCCAATGTCACCTGGCTCGAAGGCTCCTTTGTAGAGTCGGTGAAGGGGTGGCAGTCGGGTGGTTCTATATCACCGAGCCGCGCGATACCAACAGTGCGGCGGCCCCCGAATTCTGATCCAGAGTTCCAATGCGGCTCACCTCCTGGCAAGAGAAGGGCCTAACCTGGGGTTCTTCGAATGAGCTGACTGGGCTCCAGACGTGCGTCCAGAACATGATAACTAAGAAGATCAAACTTGTCAACATGATCCAGATTATGCTTATTCGCCGGATCCTTCCGTGCCAATGCCGGACCTGCTATTTGTGGGAGTTCGATCCGGCCAAGCACCAGACGCTGCTAGAGCTCTTCGGCATGATGCACGAAGACATCTGGAAAGTGCTCTTCAAGGCCGGCGAGACACCACCGCCTACGACCGAGGATTGTGGGCTTAGCTTAAAGCGCCAGGTGTCGTGGTTCTAAGTCTGATAGTAGAATGGGGGTAGGGATGTAGACGCAAGATCCTAGCTATGGAGAAGCTGTACGCACGAGTTTTACGAGTTCAGGCCCTTCTCAGAGGAAGTAACAGCCCTACGTCTCGGAGCCCGGAGGCGGTCGACTGGATTATATGCGTGTGTGTTACAGGGGGTGCGAACCCTTGTGCATGTGGAGGGGGTGGCTTATATAGAGTGCGCCAGCACCCCGGCCAGCCCACGTTACAAGGGATTTAAGGTACATCAAGAGGGGGGCGTTACTGGTAACGTCCATAATAAAGTGTTATAAATGGCTATTAAGTCTAGGAGTTAATGCTCGACCGTTGCTGTGTAGAGTGACTTTAGGTCTTCTGTCCGTCGAGTGTTTCTTGTTATGGTCGAGTGATCTTGATTCCTCCGAGTGGAAATGTTTCTGGTCGAGTGGGTGATGGTACCCCTCGAATGCTTCTGGCTTTAGAGTGATGTCCTTGGGGAAGGTATTTAGGTCAGGCATGCGACCCTACCCTAGGTACATGTCCACATCATTAGCCCCCAAATGGATCAGGGTTTGAGTGGAGAAGGAGTTGAAAATACTTCCGACTCATTTTTCGCGCTACGGGTGTGTCTTGTTTTGGATCAACGAACCGAGTTGGTGACACCAACTTCTTTTTCAGTCGCCTTGATCCATTCCTGGTTTTGTCGAGTGAACTTTTGCTGGAAGAGGTCCGAGTGCTAATGTGGTGGAGATCTTCCATCTGACAAGTTGTTCTGCTGCCCGCGGATCTCGCGGGATTCGAATTTCGGGAAGTGCGCTGGGCGGAGGAGGCCGCAGTAATCGGGCTGGATAAGGCAAGGTCACCTCGATTCTCGCGCCGCCTTTTTTGCCACGTATCACGCGCGCGACTGTTGCGGGATTGATAAGATTGCCCGGGCCTATAGGTCAGTCACTCGGAAGCAACCCCATATAAGGCGCCGGACTAGGGTTTTTGAACGGTGCGTCCTCATTCTTCTTCTCTCTTCTCAGTTTCCCCCACTGCGCCTGCTCCTGCCCCAGCGCCGCTGCTCTGTTCGAGCTCCACCCGTGGCGATGGGGAAAGAAAAGACGGTGGCTCTGGAGCGCGCGAAGAAGGCGACGGCGAAGGCGAAGGGGAAAAAGTCCAGCCAGGGCGGATCCTCGTCGCGGTCCGGTTTGCCGCGTGGCTGGATCCAGGGCGACTGGATCCGGTCGACGATCAGCCAGGACGACCTCGATGATCTGGCGGAGGAGGGGCTGATTCCTCATGGATCGGCCTGGCTCCCGGAGGATGAGACCGAACCTCGACCGCGGGAGGGTGAGTGCGTCCTCCTTGCCACTCACATCGACCGTGGATTTTCTCTGCCTCCGCATCCTTTTTTCCGGGCTTTCTTGAATTTCTTTGGAGCACAACTTCATCAATTTTCCCCCAACACGATCATATATCTTGCTGCTTTCGTGTCTCTGTGCGACAACTTCTTGGGTTGTCGACCACACCGGGGTCTCTTCAAGCACATTTTCACGTGTCGCTCCCAGTCGGTCAAAAAGGCTAACCCGAGTGACGAGAGGACTCAGGTGATCCAGATGTGTGGGGGTCTTGGGATTCAGATGAGGGGTAAGAGCTCTTTCCCAGCCATAACTCTTCCTGAGTCAGTACGAGGATGGCAGTCGACCTGGTTTTACTGCAAAGACCAGCCGACTCCAGGTCAGTCGACTGGACTTCCTCCTTTTTCTATGGCTCGCGTAGAGAAGCCCTCCGCCTTGAAAGTGACTCCAGGGGAGAAAGCGGAGGTGAAAGTGCTGGTTGAGCGAGTGGTCTATCTCATCCGTGAGGGTGTAACTGGAATGGATCTGCTGGAAGTCTTCCTCAGACGATGCATTCAGCCACTTCAAGTCCGCGACCATCCGATGTGGATGTATTCAGGCATTGAAGATTCCACTCGGGTGCACCCAGAAGAAGTCGACGAGGATACGGTGGAGAAGTGGTTGAGGAGTATCACTGGCAACAAGGATAACCCCAGAGGCGCCAGGAGAATCCCTCCACTTGACCAATCCTACGAACCAGACAAGGTCCGATTCTGAATTACCGAGTGTCATCTTGATTTAACATGCAACTGTTTATGCTTCACCGACTGACTTTGTCTTGCTTGTTTTCTTCTAGGCCCTTACTGAAATGCATTCGATGCCCAACAGAGAGCAGGAGCAGGACCCGGAGGGGGAGGCAAGCGGAGGTGAAAGCGGCGAGTGGCATTCCGACGGAGAGGGGGACGAGGAGAGCGACGACCCGAGTGACGAAGAAGAGGTCGACTCTCCTCCCCGCAGGGAAAGGCGATCCAAACTTACTCACGACCCGGCGAGCGCCCGTGACAAGGTGACCATTCAGACCGGGCAGTCGTCAAAGCGTCCTCGGACGTCCTCTCCGGCACCAACTGTAAAAGCTCCAAAGCATTCCAAGGTTGTAGTGCAGAAGACTCGGAAGGCGCTGCCGAGAATCAAAATTGACGTTCCTGTTGCTTCTGTGTGAGTGTTCTTCTTTTGCTTTTACTCGACGTTCTTTGATGTTTATTTTTCTCTTGGTTTGACCGAATGAATCTTGAAACTGGCAGTGCCGCTACCTCTGGGACCTCTGCTTATAAGAACGAGGATGAGGAAATGGAAGATGCGGTGACCTCCAATCCGGGTACAATCCTCATGATTTTGTCTTTGATTTGTCAATTGAACTGTGCTATATCCAATCGGGTGATGAAACTTTGGCGACTGATCTTTTTACAGCCCTCAACGTCATTGACCTCCCTGACGACGACGAGGACGAGCCACAGAGGCCCTTGGGGAGAAGAAACAGGAAAATGTCCGCTGGCAAGACGCTTCAATCGACACCGGTGGCGGAACCGGTAATTCAAGACGCCGGCGATGCCAATTGGACTTCCGTCTCCTTCGCCATACCGTTGTCGAGTGCTCGGCCTTCCTCGTCAGCTGCACAGACTCCCACCGATCCACCTTCACTTTCTGCTACACATCACGTCCCAGAGGACCAAGTGAGTGCTACAAAAGAGGCTATACGCCAGGCGGGCATTATGATGGAGAAGATGAAGATGGTGCGGGAAGCCAGCCAAGCTGCTTATGATGCCAGCTCCGCTCTCCAGAGCAACGTCTAGGTTAGTAGATCGTCGACTGACTCTTCTGGCTTGTTCTGTTAGGATATGGTACCTGAAAAATTTCTTTCCAAGAATCTTTGCATCTGTCTGCGCCTTGCATCTATACACCCATTGGGTGTTTTGATTTGTCACTGAACAGATTCGCACTTTGAGCTGATAATGTTGTTGTCAATTGAATCTTTTGACCAGTGGGGGCACGCTGAGTGCACCCACTGGGTGTAGTCCCCGAGACCATAGTTGACTGCGGGCAGTCGACTATGGTCTGAGCATCAGAATTTGAATTTCTTCACTCGGTCTGGTCGGGCCATGTCGAGTGGAACTTTGAACCAGTGGGGGCACGCTGAGTGCACCCACTGGGTGTAGATCTTTTGACCAGTGAGGGCATGCTGAGTGCACCCACTGGGTGTAGTCCCCGAGACCATAATTGACTGCGGGCAGTCGGCTATGGTCTGAGCATCAGAATTTGAATTTCTTCACTCGGTCTGGTCGGGCCATGTCGAGTGGAACTTTGGATCAGTGGTTTTTTTGCACTCGTGTTGGACAGGCCTTGTCGAGTGTAAACTGAACCAGTGGGGGCACGCTAAGTGCACCCACTGGGTGTAGTCTCCGAGACTATTGTTGGATGTTTGATTCGACAGTAGTCTTAGAATTTGTTGGCTTTATCCTTTTACCTCTCCGAAATAACCAATCTTTTCACCAGTCGACTGACCTGTTCTTCGGTCGCAGAAATCTTGTGATCTTGGAGCTCGTTTTGCTGACCTGGAGAAGTAGCAGATTCAGCTCAACCTCGATCTGGAGCTGGCCAAGACAGAACTGCAGAAGGCCAAGGATGACGCCGCTGGTAAGGAAAACCTGTCGACTAAGTTTTCCCTGAACCGGATTTCATCTGCTTTTTCTGAATCCAACATTATTTCTTTCAGAGAAACTGAACCAAACTCTGGCGAAAAAGGATCAAGATCTGGCGGCCGCGCAGAAAAAAGCTGATGAGAAAACTGCGCTCGCTGAACAGAAGTTGGCTTCAGTCGGCAAATTGGAGGAAGAAAACTCCAGGCTGAAAACTGCCCTTGACGAAGCCAATAAGGAAGCAACTCACCTGAAGAAGGACAAGGAAAATATGAACGAGAAGATGGAAGGTATTGCCCGCAGGAGGAACGATCTGGAGAATTATCTGGGAAGCCTTGCTAAGAAGTTGTTCGTCATGCTTGAAGGTGTTTCCTTTGATCCGATTGGTTTGTTCTTGTCGACTCGACATATGATCATTGGATTACCCTTGAATTGTGTATGCAGAGTTTTGCCGGGACTTCGAGGAAGAGACCGGGCGAATTGAACCAAGCTTGGACCCCATCAACTCTCCAGTGAAGTATGAAGCTGCCATGAACGTGCTCCGACTGGAATCCCGCATCACTGGTGTTGTCGATTATCTCGCCCGACTGAAAGTCGCGATGTCGCGGATTGACACAGCTCTCTGGCCCATGGCAATACTTCAGAATGACCTCGAGTCTATGATGGCTCGGCTCAATGAAGCTCCCAGTCGAATTCAAGAATGGAAGAAGTCTTCTACCCGGTGCGGTGCTGATGTGGCTCTATCTCTGGTTCGCGTCCACTGTCGAGAAGCTCGGGAAGAGAAGCTGGCAGCGATTAAAGTTGCTAACACCAAGAGGCACGACTTCCAGTCCTTCATGAAGACTTTCATTGCTGCCGCCACTCGGATTGCTGACGGGATCGACCTGGACAAATTCGTCGAGCCTGCCAGCCCTCCTCTTGCGGAGTGAACAAACTTTTATGCTCTGCCTTAAATTTGCCTCGGAATGCTGAGTGATTTTGTAACCGTTAAACTCCTTCGGGCTGAATGCCCGAGTACTTTGATCCGTGGTCTTGAACTTTAGGATTTATCTGAACTTGATTTATCTCTGAATATGTTTGTATTTGTCTTCGAGTGGAATTTGTTCTTCACACGGAATAATCTTTGTGCTTGAGATGCAGCTCTGAGGTTGATGCTCCAGTCGACCCGCACCTCGTCGTCCTTGCGGATAAGGGTGGAGCGCACGTTGTACTTGTGGCGCAGCTCCGAAGGAGAAGGTTGCAGTCGACCTGCACCTCGTCGTCCTTGCGGATAGGGATGGAGCGCACGTTGTACTTGTGGCGCAGCTCTAAAGGAGAAGGTTGCAGTCAACCTGCACCTCGCCGTCCTTGCGAATGGGGATGGACTTCGAACTTAGGCGAGTAGTAGACTGCAGCTAAGCCCCCAAGTGGGAGGGTTGCTCACCACTCGGTAGGATTTTTCAAACTTAGGCGAGTACTGGACTGCAGCTAAGCCCCCGAGTGGGAGGGTTGCTCACCGCTCGGTAGGATTTTTCAAACTTAGGCGAGCACTGGACTGCAGCTAAGCCCCCGAGTGGGAGGGTTGCTCACCACTCGGTACGATTTTTCAAACTTAGGCGAGTACTGGACTGCAGCTAAGCCCCCGAGTGGGAGGGTTGCTCACCACTCGGTACGATTTTTCAAA
>NC_057796.1:381311821-381512888 GCF_018294505.1 Triticum aestivum
CGGTAGGATTTTTCAAACTTAGGCGAGTACTGGACTGCAGCTAATATAAGCCCCCGAGTGAGAGCGGTAGGATTTTTCAAACTTAGGCGAGTACTGGACTGCAGCTAATATAAGCCCCCGAGTGAGAGGCTTGCTCATCACTCGGTAGGATTTTTCAAACTTAGGCGAGTACTGGACTGCAGGTAAGCCCCCGAGTGAGAGGCTTGCTCATCACTCGATAGGATTTTTCAAACTTAGGCGAGTACTGGACTACAGCTAAGCCCCCGAGTGAGAGGCTTGCTCACCACTCGGTAGGATTTTTCAAACTTAGGCGAGTACTGGACTGCAGCTAAGCCCCCGAGTGAGAGGCTTGCTCATCACTCGGTATGATTTTTCAAACTTAGGCGAAACGGATTCGCGGCGAAGTCACCCACTGGGGGATTTCAGACGCAAACAAAAGCAACAACAACCATTTAGGAAGACTGTAAAGCTCTTGTCTTTGATGAACAAACTACAAAGGTATTTCTTATTACATCTCATCTGAATGAGAACTTAAGTATAAAAGGGGCGGAGCAGCTCCGCGTTCCAAGCCCGTGGCTCGTCTTTCTGATGCTCGACATTGTAAAGATGGTATGCTCCATTGTGGAGAACTCTGGTGACAATGAAGGGACCTTCCCAAGCAGGGGCGGGCTTGTGTGGTTTCTGCTGATCCACTCGAACAACCAAGTCTCCCTCTTGAAAGGCTCGGCCCCTCACGTTTCTGGCGTGGAATCGATGCAAGTCTTGCTGATAAATGGTCGACCGGATTAAGGCCATCTCTCTTTCATCCTCTAGGAGATCGACTGCGTCCTGCCGAGCCTGTTCTGCTTCATCTTCAGAGAAGAACTCGACTCGGGGTGCATTGTGAAGCAAGTCACTCGGTAGAACAGCTTCAGCTCCATAAACCAAGAAGAATGGAGTTCGACCAGTCGACCGATTGGGAGTTGTCCTCAATCCCCAAAGAACTGATGGAAGTTCATCGACCCAGGCGCCTGCTGCGTGCTTGAGATCACGCATCAGTCGGGGTTTCAGTCCTTTTGAGAATCAAGCCATTTGCTCTTTCTGCTTGTCCATTCGACTGGGGGTGGGCGACTGAAGCATAGTCGACTCGTGTGCCTTGGGAAGCACAGAAGGCTCTGAACTCATCAGAATCGAAGTTCGACCCGTTGTCAGTGATGATGTTGTGCGGAACTCCATATCTGAATGTCAATTCTCTGATGAAGCTGACGGCAGTACTGGCTTCAAGATTCTAGATAGGCTTGGCTTCAATCCATTTGGTAAACTTGTCGACTGCTACAAGCACATGAGTGAAGCCGCTCCTACCAGTCCTCAGGGGTCCAACCATATCCAATCCCCAAATAGCAAAGGGCCAGACGAGTGGAATAGTCTTCAGGGCTGACGCAGGCTTGTGGGACATATTGGAGTAAAACTGGCAGCCTTCACATTTGTCGACTATATCTTTCGCCATTTCATTTGCTCGTGGCCAATAAAATCCGGCTCGGTATGCTTTGGCCACAATGGTCTGAGAGGACGCATGGTGACCACAGGTCCCCGAGTGGATGTTGTTGAGGATCACTCGACCTTCTTCTGGTGTTATGCATTTCTGGCTGACTCCGGTTACGCTTTCCCTGAACAGTTGTCCTCTGATCACAGTAAAGGCTTTGGATCGACGGACGATCTGTCGAGCCTCTTCTTCATCCTCTGCGAGTTCCTTCCTAAGGATATACGCAATGTATGGCACTGTCCAGCCGGGAGTGATGACCAAAACCTCCATGATCAGGTCGACCACGGCTGGGACTTCGACTTCAGTCGGATCTGTGGCACTCTTAGGCTGCGGGGGCTCTTCAGTGAAAGGATCTTATTGAACTGAAGGTGTATGAATGTGTTCCAAAAACACGTTGCTGGGAATGGCTTCCCTCTTGGAACCTATCTTTGCCAAATCATCGGCTGCTTGATTTTTCAGTCGGGGTATATGATGGAGCTCTAACCCCTCAAACTTCTTTTCCAACTTCCTCACCGCATTGCAGTAACCAGTCATAGCTGGGCTTCTGACGTCCCACTCCTTCATCACTTGATTGACCACCAAATCTGAGTCGCCGTAGACCATGAGGCGACGGACGCCGAGTGAGATGGCCATACGTAACCCATATAAGAGTGCTTCATATTCTGCTTCGTTATTGGAGGAATCAAAGTGAATTTAGAGAACATATCTGAGCTTGTCTCCTCGGGGGGATACCAGTACCACCCCAGCACCGGAACCATTCAGCATCTTGGAACCATCAAAGAACATGGTCCAGTGCTCCGAGTGGACTTGAGTTGGCAGTTGCTGTTCGATCCACTCGGCGAGGAAATCTGCTATTGCTTCGGACTTGATAGCTTTCTTTGCCTCAAACTTAATATCCAAGGGAAGGAGTTCAATCGCCCACTTTGCCAGTCGACTAGTTGCACCTCTGTTGTTCAGAATCTCTGATAATGGAGCATCGTCGACGACTGTAATGGAGTAGTCAGAGAAATAATGTGCAACCTTCTTCGTGGTCATATAAATCCCATAAACAAACTTCTGATAATGTGGATATCTTTGCTTTGATGGAGTCAAAACTTCAGAAACATAATATACTGGGCGCTGAACTTTATAGGCTTTTCCTTCTTCTTTCCGCTCGACCGTAAGTACTGTACTGATGACTTGTCCAGTGGCTGCAATGCAAAGCAGTAAAGGCTCTTTGCTGATTGGGGCAGCAAGCACCGGCTGGGTGGAAAGCAGGGCTTTGAGCTCTGCAAATGCTGCATCAGCTTCAGGAGTCCACTCGAACTTATCAGACTTCTTCATCAGTCAGTAAAGAGGCAATGCCTTTTCACCGAGGCGAGAAATGAATCGACTCAAGGCGGCCAAACAACCTGTAAGCTTCTGGACATCGTGCACACGCGCAGGGCGTTTCATTCGGAGAATGGCACCAACTTTCTCTGGGTTAGAGTCGATCCCTCGTTCGGAAATAAGAAAACCGAGTAATTTTCCGCCCGGAACTCCGAATGTGCACTTTGATGGATTAAGCTTGATATCATACCTTCTGAGGTTGGCAAAAGTTTCAGCAAGGTCAGCCAATAGGTCGGAACCTTTACGTGACTTGACCACAATGTCATCCATGTATGCTTCCACATTCCGACTGATTTGAGTGAGTAAACACTTCTGAATCATCCTCATGAATGTGGCTCCAGCATTCTTCAGGCCGAATGGCATGGTGACATAACAGAAGCACCCAAATGGAGTGATGAAAGCTGTTTTTATCTCATCGGGTCCATACAGTTGGATCTGATGATACCCGGAATAAGCGTCCAGAAAGGACAAGCGCTCACACCCTGCAGTCGAGTCGACTATTTGATCGATGCTGGGGAGAGGAAAGTGATCTTTCGGGCAGGCCCGATTGATATGCTTGAAGTCAATGCACATGCGAAGTGAGTCGTCCTTCTTGGGGACCATGACAACATTGGCTAGCCACTCGGAGTGGTAAATCTCTCGGATAAACTCAGCTGCTAGGAGCCGAGCCACTTCTTCACCGATTGCTTTCCTCTTCTGTACGGCGGACCGTCGAAGATGTTCTTTGACTGGTTTCACTTTTGGGTCGACTCGCAAACGGTGCTCAGCCAGCCCCCTGGGAACACCCGGCATGTCAGAAGGTTTCCATGCAAAGATGTCCCAGTTCTCACGGAAGAACTGGATGAGCGCTTCTTCCTATTTGGAGTCGAGTGTTGTCGAAATGTGAGTCGGAGCAGCATTGGGATCGGTCGGGTGAATATGAATCGGCTTCGTTTCACCAGACGACTGAAATGCTGAATCCGTGGCAGGCTTCTTAGCTTGCAACAAATCACTCGGATCTGCATTTTTTTGATACTCCTGCAATTCCACTACTGCCATTTGCGCATCGGCGATCTTTGAGCCCTTCTGGAAGCACTCTTCTGCCTTCTTCCGATTGCCAGTGATAGTGATCACTCCTTTAGGACCAGGCATCTTCAATTTGAGGTAAACGTAACATGGTCGAGCCATGAAACGTGCATAAGCTGGCCTGCCCAGAATAGCATGATAAGCACTCTGGAAATCGACGACTTCAAACGTCAACTTTTCTTTGCGGTAATTCTTGGAATCACCGAAAACCACATCGAGGGCGATCTGGCCGAGTGACTCCGCCTTCTTGCCAGGAATAACCCCATGGAAACTCATATTGCTTTCACTGAGTCTGGACATCGGAATGCCCATTCCTTTCAAGGTCTTCGCATATAGTATATTCAGGCCACTGCCACCATCCATCAGAACCTTAGTCAACCGAGTGCCTTCGACGACTGGGTTGACCACCAATGCTTGCCTCCCAGGGGTGGCTATGTGTGTCGGGTGATCAGACTGGTCGAATGTAATGGCAGTCTGAGACCACTTCAAATAACTGGGCGTCGCCGGAGCGACCATGTTCACTTCTCAGTTGATGACTTTCAGTCGACTCTTGCTCTCAACATCAGCAAAAATCATCAGAGTTGAATTGACGTGGGGGTAACCATCATCGTCCTCTTCCTTATCCTCAACTTTGTCTGATTCTTTCACCTTCTCTTTGGGCTATTTCTCTCGGAATTGCTGGATTAGGAGCCGACATTGTCGAGTGGTATGTTTCGGGTGAATGAGATTACCCTCCTCATCTTTTTTGGTGTGAATGTGGCATGGTAAATCCAACACATCATTTCCATCTTGATCTTTTACTTTCTTGGGGTTCCATGGCCCTTTGGGCTTCCCCTTGAACTTTCCTTGAGTCACGGCTAAGGCTTCTCCGGGAGCAGCTGGCTCGGCTTTGCGCTTCTGCTTCCGACTGGAGTTCCCTCCCCCGGTTTCGTGGGCGACTGTTTTGTGCTTGCCACTCCGGAGCCGATCCTCCTCTTCACCATTAGCATACTTGGTGGCAATTTCCATCATTCGACTCAGAGACATATCTCCGGTCCGACCGAACTTCAGATTCAATTCTCGATACTTGACGCCTTCCTTGAAGGCACAAACTGCTTGGTGATCAGACACATTCTCCACCGTGTGATGCAACGTGATCCATCTCTGGATATAATCTCTCCAAGTTTCATTCGACTTCTGCACACAAGACTGTAGCTCTGTTAGCCCTGCTGGCCGTTTGCATGTACCTTCAAATGTTCTGACAAACACTCGGGCAAGCTCTTCCCAGCTATAAATACTGCCAGGTGCTAACTGATTCAACCACGCTCTGGCCGAGCCCTCTAACATCAGAGGAAGGTGCTTCATCATTGCCACCACCAATCTGCACAGCCACTCGGTAGTCCTCAAGCCAAGTGTCAGGCTTGGACTCACCAGTGAACTTGCTGACTCCAGTCGCCAACCTAAAGTTGGGAGGAATCACTTCTGCTCTGATGGCTCTGCTGAAACACTCGGGACCTGAAACATGCACCCTGCTTTCGGTCGGGTAATCTCTGTCGTGGCCATTTCTGTGTGCTCTGTTCCTGTCAACCCTTGAACGAGAATGGATCTCGCGTCAAAGCCCGGCTCCCAGGGGTCGACTGGAATCCTTCGCCCACCACTATGAGGGCATCTGTCATCGTGTTGCTGAGGCGCGTATGACCCACTACTTGGGGGAGGCGTGGGTACTCGACGACGATCATACTGCTCACGGTTTCTGTACTGATCCTGTCGATCTCCACGTCCCTCACGCCTTGGAGGTGATCTTGGGCTGTGAGCCGATTGAACTGTGTCTGCCATTACAGATCTACTATGAATCCTATTCCGAGACCGTGACACTGCTGTGTTCTGCTCCCCCGCCGCCCGGAGCAAAGCCCGGATCTGCATCAAACCCCTACCAACCTCCGACTGGGAAGGCTGAATCGACTCTGCTATTTGGGCAGCTGCTGTGAGATTCTGGATCGGAGTTCGATATACCTGGGTTGGAGGCGGAAAAAGTTGTCGTCGACTGGATTCAGGAACTCATTGCCGAGCACGCTCGTCGAGTGCGTGCTGGAGATTCTCCAGTCGAGTGCGCTCCGCCAAATTGGCCAGGCGCACCTCCTCCAAGGCCCGGGCCTCGGGGGTCTCTCCAACGATAGGAGTGTGAAGTGCATCCATGTTACGGCGGCGAAGCTCTTCCCTCTGCTGCGAAGAGAGGGGCTCGGGGCGGTACTCCTCGTGGACACGCGACGGATCGTCTCTGCCATCACCACCGTCGCCGCGGGGGAAGCCATGAGGACTGCGCGGTCCATTGACCATCAGGACTTCCATCGCGGGGTCACTGCTGTCGCACTCGGATGCGGTCTCAACGAAGCCAGTCGATAGGTCGAACAGGCCGTAGAGAGTTTCGTCGGGCTCGATTGCCGCGACTTGGGGAGTGGCCGACTGGCGAGCCACCGCGTGCCTCACCCACCGCTGGAGCCTCGACCGACCGGAACGCTTGTGCCGGCGGGCAGCAGGGAGTGAAGACGCCACCGGAGCCGACCGATACTGGGTCGACGGCTGCTGCAGGAGGACGCCGCGGACGCACGCGCGAAAGTGCGTTGCCCCGCGGACGGGGAGCGCCTCGACGTCGAGTAGAGCTTCTTGGAGCCAAGCGGAGTCGTCGGTGACGAACACGGGCGCGCTGAGACGGATCTCGCGGCCCTCGGCCAATCCTCCGCCTGAAACCATGCTGATGGGGATTGGAAAGATTGCAACTTCTCCAACAAGTCGCTAAGACACCTGCCCCACGGTGGGCGCCAACTATCGTGGTTCTAAGTCTGGCAGTAGAATGGGGGGTAGGGATGTAGAGGCAAGATCCTAGCTATGGAGAAGCTGTACGCACGAGTTTTACGAGTTCAGGCCCTTCTCAGAGGAAGTAACAGCCCTACGTCTCGGAGCCCGGAGGCGGTCGACTGGATTATATGCGTGTGTGTTACAGGGGGTGCGAACCCTTATGCATGTGGAGGGGGGTGGCTTATATAGAGTGCGCCAGCACCCCGGCCAGCCCACGTTACAAGGGATTTAAGGTACATCAAGAGGGGGGCGTTACTGGTAACGTCCGTAATAAAGTGTTATAAATGGCTATTAAGTCTAGGAGTTAATGCTCGACCGTTGCTGTGTAGAGTGACTTTAGGTCTTCTGTTCGTCGAGTGTTTCTTGTTACGGTCGAGTGATCTTGATTCCTCCGAGTGGAAATGTTTCTGGTCGAGTGGGTGATGGTACCCCTCGAATGCTTCTGGCTTTAGAGTGATGTCCTTGGGGAAGGTATTTAGGTCAGGCCTGCGACCCTACCCTAGGTACATGTCCTCATCACCAGGCTAACTCGGTAAGCTCTTTCATGTTTTCAAGGTATAGCCTTTACTGGCATATTTTGAGGAAAGAGTCTAAGCCTTCCTATCAATTTCTTTTAGGCCTGGACCGACATAGCGGGGCGGATTAATTGTCCAGCTCCGCTACCCGAAGATGAAGAGACCGCACTCCTGACGAAGATGCTGTTTCCGGCGCCTTATGATGTGCCGGAGAAGACGGCCAAAGGGACCAGGAGTGGCCTTCGCCGAAAGGGTGCTTCGGACATGTCGTCCGAAGACGAGACTGACTCTTCGGCCGCCGAAGACGACGGCGAGGAGGAAGAAGAAAGCGGCTCCCCCTGAGGGGGGAAGGAAGAAAAGGGGGACCGCCACCAATCTGGAGGCGAAGGCGCCCAAGAGGAGGAAAGGCTCCCCTGCGGATAACTCCGCGTGGGATGTCGATAGCAGTCCGGAGCGAATGCCCCGGACCAAGCCTCGGGCCGCCTCATAAGAACCCCAAATCTTGTGCACATCAGATGCCTGGCCTTTCCGCTTTGTAATATTAATAACTTTAAATTGTGCCATTGCAGTCCAGCCCGCGATAGCTCCCCGCGATCCTCAACGGAGGGTTCGCTAGACTCAAAGGAGATGGCTAGCATGTCCCCGCCGCCCGCTCACTCTGTCTCGCCCAAGGGTGATGACGAGGTGGTGTCCCAAAGGACCTTCCCAGACCAAGGGGAGGTCCCGGAGATCGTCAGGGTGGCGCCCCAGGATGACTCCTCGGCTGCCGGACACATGGGGGAAAAAGCCCCCATGGGGACTGGTGATGGGGGCCAAGTTCCATTCGGCCCTCAGCCGGATACCATTCCGGAGACCTGCACGGCTCCGGAGTTCAGCGAACGGCCTTCCCTGAAAGGAGGAGGTGTGCCCGTTCCACTGGTGACCTCTGTCCAACCAGAGGCACCGGATAATCTGCTGGAAGCGCTGCGAGGCGCCTCCATTGTGGATGAACATCGTGCCCTTATGGGTACGGTGATCGAAAAGGTTCGGTCCGCCAAAAGCGGACTGACCGAGGCCTGCACTAGCCTTTTAACAGGCTTTGAGGTAATAATAGTAGAAAGAATGTCACAGTGTAGACAGTAGCCCCTGATGCTCTGTTTGGTGTTCGGAAAAAAAACCGAACAGAGGATCAAAACAATTTTGCAGGAGTCTAACATAAGATGTCTATGTGAATAAGTAGGCGTCGCTGCTGGCTACTGCCGCTCATACTGCGGAGGTCTCCGGCCTGAAGCAGAGCCTTGAGCGAGCCAACAAAGAGCCCGGCCTCGTAAAGAAGCAGCTGGAGGACAACCAAGGTATGCAATAACCTACGCGTATATTTTAGGAAGAATGAATGTTTCGTGCGGACTAAAGCATCATAAACTTTGTTAGGTGCAACGACCGAGGTGGCGGCCCTCAAGAAGGCGTTAGCCTAGGCCGAGGACAAAGCGGCCAAGGAGCACGCCGCACGTGAGAAGCACGAGGCCCGGGTCGGCGAGGTCCAGTAAGAGCTCCAGGACGCCGTCAAGAAGTACAAGTCATTGGAGCGTGATTCTGAGACGCAAGCGTCCGAACTTGCGAAGGCCCGCCAGAGCGCACGAGATGCCCGAGCCGAAGCCCAGAGCGCCCTCTAGGAAATCCAGGCGGCCAAGAAGATCGCGGCGGGTAAGGCTTTCATTATGCAAAGCAAGTCTATGAAGGAAACGTTCCTTTTACTTACCCGAATTTGGAGCTCTCCAGGGGCGTTTACGGATTTGCCGTGCAGCATATCGGATGCTGTCAAGTTCTATCGAGCCGAAGAAGGGAGTTCTTCAGAGAAACTGTTCTGGTCTCAATACCTCGGACCAGACCATCCGGTGCCCTTCAGCGACCAGCTGAAACAGCTGGTCGAGCTGCACACGGCGGCCGAGCTAGCCATGAAGGACCTAATAGTCCGGCTATGGCCTGCCGAGCCTATGCCCAGCAGCTACTTCGGACTTGTGAAGTGGCTTGTTAGTGCCTGCCCGCGGCTTGAAGTCATAAAGCGGTCGGTCTGCATTGAAGGTGCACGGATGGCCTTCGCCCGCGTCAAGATGCACTGGGTGAAGATGGATGCCAAGAAGCTAATGACCAAAGGGCCGCCTGAGGGCAAGGAGCACCGCCGACCCGAGCTATATTTTGATGGTGTCCTGGAGGGATCCTGCCTTGTGGCGGAGCAATGTGCGAAGGATGTTATATTCCCATGAAAACATTCATGTTATCCTGTCTTTTAACCATGAAACAAGGTCGTTATGTAATATAATGCTTGTGACTCTTAAAATTTACCTCCTGTGCGGCCGTTTATGTAACCTGAGGGTTAACCAGTCGTCAGCTTCTGCCCCCACGTAGATACTACGGGGGTGTTCGGGATAAATCTAAACACTCTTTACTCCACATTTTGGTCCTTAAAGGAGGTGTTTAGCGCAACGAACAAGGCAATCGGACTATACGGCTTTTATCACCCTCACATAGCCGTAGGGGTTTGATAATAAGAATCTTTGGTGAAGCCCCTGGTATTCGGAAGACCGAGCTAGGGGCGCTATACACGCCTGATCGGATGAAAACCGATTCCTCGCATAAAGTGGAAAAAATCTCTAAGGATTTGAAACCTCTCGAACAGCTGACCGGCTCTCGCTGCATCGTGACAGTCAGTTTTCGGCTTTCTCTACTGAGGTGCTCGTCCGGAAGAACCGGGACACAATCGCAGTAGTTCTCCCTTTACTACCCTAGCCGATATAGCAGAACGTAAGGTAGTAAGCACAGGAGCCGGGCAACCCAACTATTGACCAAAGACATGATTCGGAGCCGATCCATATAATGCTATAAGTTCGGGGTGCCGAACCGTACTATAAAAAGTGTTCGGACTTTATTGCCGTACTGCGGGGCCTGATGAAGCCCCTGGCGAAGTGATACGTACCAGAGTGTACGGCTTGGATGAGTAATAAATACAATGGCAAGGAGAAGATCAAGTAATAAGCTGATGCTACCATTTATTTACCATTGTAATGTGATTAATACGTCGAGGTGTACTTTTACAAGAAATGCGATAAGCAAGTAAAGCTATTTAACATGCCATGACCGAGAGCGAGCTGCGTGTGGGTATGTAAAACAGGTATAGCAATCGTTAGTAGAGACCACCCGGGGATTCCCTTGTACGCCAAAGCTCCTTGCTTCCTTGGTGTATTTCATCCTTTGACAGGGCCAGTAATCCGGCCGTCGAAGAAGGCTTATGTAAAAGAAAATCTGAAAAAGGAAAAAGGAAATAGTGGAAGTATACGTGTGTCCAGGATCGGTCAAACCGAACTATGGATCACAAACTGTCTGTGCCTCCGTCGATGCCCATGGAATTTCGAGTGCGTAATTATGTATGCGTGGTACGAATGCCACTACTTGATCAGGGCTGGGACGGAGGCCAAATTGCTAGTCGAGCTCTTGATGAGCCGCTCTGTCCTGCTGTAGCGTAGTTCAGACCCTCTTTACGATGTCCAGGGGCTCGGCAGCCGGGTTACGGTTCTGCTTGAGAAGGCCGCTCTGTACTTCTGCTGCTAGGTTGGCGGTGTGCTCCTCTGTACTGAGGGAGCGTTCCGTGTTTCCGTTGACCGTTATGACGCCACGTGGACCGGGCATCTTAAGCTTAAGATAAGCGTAGTGTGGCCCCGCGTTGAACCGAGCGAATGTCGTCCGTCCGAGCAGTGCGTGATAACCACTGCGGAATGGGACGATGTCGAAGATTAACTCCTCGCTTCGGAAGTTGTCGGGGGATCCAAAGACAACCTCTAGTGTGATCGAGCCCGTACAGCGGGCCTCTACACCTGGTATGACTCCTTTGAAGGTAGACTTTGTTGGCTCCTTGATGGATTAATGCCCATTTTGTGCACTGTGTCTTGATAGAGCAGATTGAGGCTGCTACCACCGTCCATGAGGACTCTCGTTAGGTGGAATCCATCAATGATTGGGTCCAGGACTAGTGCGGCTGATCCGCCATGCCGGATACTGGTCGGATGATCCCGACGATCAAAAGTGATCGGGCATGATGACCATGGATTGAACTTGGGAGCGACTGGCTCTATCGCATAGACGTCCCTTAGTGCGCGTTTGCGCTCCCTTTTGGGGATGTGTGTAACATATATCATGTCTGCTGTTTTCACTGGGGGGGGGACTTCTTCTGTCCCCCTGTGTTCGGTTGCCGGTGCTCCTTGTCGTCGTCCTTGCTTTGCGGTCCCTTTTCCTTGTTCTCGGCGTTTAATTTGCCGGCCTGTTTAAAAACCCAACAGTCTCTGTTGGTATGATTGGCTGGTTTTTCCGGGGTGCCATGTATCTGGCACAGGCGGTCGAGTATGCGGTCCAAGCCGGATGGTCCCTAATTGTTCCTTATATATGGCTTTTTCCGCTGACCGGACTTGGAGCCGCTGAATCCGGCGTTAACGGCAGTGTCATCGGTGTTGTCGCCATTGCTTCGGCGTTTGTGTCTGCTGCGTCGGAGCTTGCCGTTGCTGTTCTTGACCTCAGGGGGGCTACCTCACTGGCTGTGTTTTTGCTATGAGCCAGCCAACTATCCTCACCCGCGCAAAAGCGGGTCATGAGTGTCGTGAGGGCTGCCATGGATTTTGGCTTTTCTTGGCCGAGGTGGCGGGCGGGCCACTCGTCACGGATGCTGTGTTTAAAGGCCGCTACAGGTTCGGCATCCGAATAGTCAACGATCTGGTTCTTTTTAGTTAGGAATCTAGTCCAGAATTTCCTGGCTGACTCTCCAGGCTGTTGGACTATGTGACTCAAGTCATCGGCATCTGGTGGCCGGACATATGTTCCTTGGAAGTTGTCAAGAAACGCTTCTTCCAGGTCCTCCCAGCTGCCAACAGAATTCTCGGACAGAGTGTTTAGCCAGTGCCGGGCTGGCCCTTTGAGTTTTAGTGGGAGGTATTTGATGGCATGAAGATCATCCCCGCGGGCCATATGGATGTGGAGAATAAAATCCTCGATCCATACCGCGGGATCGGTTGTTCCATCGTATGATTCAATGTTTACAGGTTTAAACCCTTATGGGAATTCGTGGTCCATTACTTCGTCAGTGAAGCAAAGAGGGTGTGCGGCACCTCTATATCGGGCCGCATCGCGACGTAGCTCTGATGGAGTCCATCTGCGGTCTTCGGCTCGGGCGTGACTAGGTTTGTCACGTCCGAATAGGTAGCCGTTGTCGCGTGTCAAGGCACGTCCTCGCGATCCGTAGATCGATCTTGTATGTCCTGCTCTACTGTCCAGGTCTTGCCGAAGGTCATATGTATAGCCCCAAGATGTCTTATCCCTGCCTTTACAGCGAGGTGGAACAGTCTGTTTTTCGGCTCGGGTTGCCGTTTTATCCCGGTCGCGCGGTGGCTGATCGACCGTATTGCATGATGCTGGTGCGGGCTCTGGCGCCTCATCATCGAACTGAGGTAGCAGTTTGCGCTTTGGGTAACTTTTGGCTGGACGTTTAAGGCCGTATTCCTCTGCTGCCAGGACATCGGTCCATCTGTCATTGAGCAGGTCTTGATCAGCTTGAAGTTGCTGCTACTTCTTTTTCAGGCTCCTCGCAGTGGCTATTAGCTTGCGCTTAAAGCGCTCCTGCTCCAGAGGCTCCTCAGGCAAGATGAAGTCGTCGTTGCCGAGGCTTGCCTCCTCCTCGGAGGGTGGATGGTAACTACCATCCTCCGAGTCTTCTTCCATTGCCTGTTCGTCAGGGCTGACTTGCCCGTCTTCCTGATGGTCTTGTTCGGCAGTTTGTTCATCGGGTTCTTCTGTGTCTTCGGCACCATCCGGAGTGTTATCGTCTCCTGTGTCGGTGTTGTTGTCCTGGCTGTGACGGGATTTTGAGCGGAGCCGCTGACGCCGGCGCTTTGGTTGTGTTTTAGGAGGGTCCTCCTTTGTGGGGTTTTCCTTGTCATCGCCACTATTATTTTTCGGCATGTCTACCATGTAGACGTCATATGAGGAAGTGGTCGTCCATCGTCCGGTGAACGGCGGGTTTTGGGCCTCCTCGTCTCCGGCATCGTTGTCCATACCGTCGATGTCTTCGAAGTCATAGTCAAGCGCGTCGGTTAAATCTTCGACAGTGGCTACGAAGTGGGTGGTGGGTGGGAAGCGAAATTCTCCTTCATCATCAGCCTCAAGTTCGAACCGGACATAATTCGGCTGTGAGTCCCCCGCCAAGGACAGATTTCTCAACGAGTTTAGCACATCGCCCAAGGGCGAGTGTTGGAAGATGTCTGCGGCGCTGAATTCGAAGATCGATAAACGATCAAGTTCGGCTTCCGCAGGCTCACCTGGTTCGGAACTTATAACCAGAGACGAGTCCGGAATTCCGGTGACACAGATACTGTGTGAGGTTAAGTCCATGTGCGGCTCCAACGCCGGGGAGTCTGTGGCCTCCGTGGTGGGGTCGAGCCTCCGATCCTTGGATGCCACAGTGTGCTCTGAATTTAAAGCCAGAGGGGTTACAGGAGCTATCTCCTGGATGCGGTCTGACGACAAATTTAGGTCATGTCTGTCAAGGTGACCAGGAGCGGTCGCCGTGGTCTCGAATTCGGCGAAGATCAAATCTCCACGGATGTCCGCAACGTAATTCAAGCTCCCGAATCTGACTTGATGGCCAGGGGCGTAGCTGTCGATCTGCTCCAGGTGGCCAAATGAGTTGGCCCGCAGCACGAAGCCGCCGAACACGAAGATCTGTCCGGGGAGGAAGGTTTCTCCTTGGATAGTGTCATTGTTAATGATTGAAGGGGCCATCGAGCCTTTTGGGGATGGCATAGTGGAACTCTCAATGAAAGCACCAATGTCGGTGTCAAAACCGGCGGATCTCGGGCAGGGGGTCCCGAACTGTGCGTCTAAGGTCGATGGTAATAGGAGACAAGGGACACGATGTTTACCCAGGTTCGGGCCCTCTCTATGGAGGTAATACCCTACTTCCTGCTTGATTGATCTTGATTAATATGAGTATTACAAGAGTTGATCTACCACGAGATCGTAATGGGTAAACCCTAGAAGTCTAGCCTGTATGACTATGGTAATGAGTATATGTCCTTTCCGGACTAAGTCCTCCGGTGTATATAGGCACCGGGAGGATCTAGGGTTACACACGGTCGGTTACAAAGGGAAAAGAATCTACATATTTGGTCGCCAAGCTTGCCTTCCACGCCAAGGAGAGTCCCATCCGGACACGGGTGCAGTCTTCGGTCTTTGTATCTTCACAGCCCATCAGTCCGGCCCATGGCTAATAGGCTAGACGCCCGAGGACCCCTTAGTCCAGGACTCCCTCACCGGTCCATATCCCTTATCCCACCTTCTAACTCCAGATAGTTCTCGCCCACCTAAGTGAGAAGTAGAGAGCAGGGGAACACACCGAGAGTCCATCCGGTGAACCGAGCAGGGGAGCAATGCCTTGCAAGTCGCCCTCAAGTTCCACTGGCCTTTCAGGTGTTGCTCCACTTATTGACGTTTCTTTCTCGGCCTAATGCTCAATATAAGCTGCTCAATAGCTCGGTCGTTTTGGTCGCTTGGACCATTTTTTTTCTCGAACGCACGAGTGTGCGTATCATATATTATAGAAGGAAAGGGTAGAAACCCTCCACACATGAAATTACATTGTTATTTACAGGAAGCCCTCGGCCATCCCACCCGACTACTCAGCTTAAGGACTACTCGCTATTCTCCCACAATGCAAGGCCCAACACAAACGCCTCGACTCCCCCTCGTAGTAATCATGCCTGCTTCCATGCCCTGACTTCACGTTCAATCCTCTTGAGCACCTTGGGTGTGGATGGCGCCTCTCCGTCAAAGACCACTGCATTTCGGTGAATCCACAGCTCCCAGAGGACCAAGATAGAGATTGTCCTAGCGAGCTTCCGGTGTTGTCCAATTTCCTCCTGCCTGATGCACCCCTCCGGAAGGGACTCCGTCGCCGTTGGGGCACGTTCTGGTTGTTCCAAGGCCAGGCACACCTTGCTCCAAACCTCTCTAGCGAAGACACATCCGATCATGATGTGGGTGATGGTCTCCTCATGTTGGTCGCAAAATGGACACGAGCTTTCGTGAGGCAGTCCCCTTCTAGCAAGGCGGTCGGAGGTCCAACACCTATTCCTCATGGCCAGCCAAGCGAAAAAACGACGATGTAGGGGCGCCCGTGACTTCCACGTGAACTCCGCCGTTGGTGCAACCTCGAGGCCCGCGAACTTGGCCGCGTATGCCGATCTTGCCGAAAACATGCCATCCTTCTCCCACGCCCAATGTATCTTGTCTTGTGCATCCTCATGCAGGGCCACGTCCTCCACTCGTTGCCATAAGCCCAAGAACTGGTGGAGCATGTCGGTCGTAAGCTCAGGCCCAATGTCCGCCGCCCACGAGTGATTTGTAAGTGCCTCCGCGACCGTTCGTGTAGATCTCGTTTGCCTTGGCACCCTCGAGTATAGCATGGGTGCCAGGTCCTGGATTCTGCAGCCGTCAATCCACTTGTCCTCCCAAAATAGTATGTCGTTTCCATGTCCCACCGTAGCTGTGGTCACAACCCGGAAAAGTGCTCTTGATTCCGCTGGGGTTGTGACTTGAAATTCTGCCCAAGGCCTTGTATGGTCAGTACGTTGTAGCCACGGCCATCTTGCCATCATCGCGGTGTTCAACCACCTCAAATTTGGTATGCCGAGGCCTCCAGCCCACCTGGGACGGCACACCGAATCCCAAGCCACGGCGCAATTGCCACCGCGCGCATCCATCTTCCCACGCCAGAGGAAACCTCGGCAAATCTTCGTCAGGGCGGTGAGGGTCTTCGGAGGTATATTCATGGCGAGCATGGCATGAACGGGGATTGCACATAGGACGGAGAGAATGAGGGTGAGTCGTCCGCTTTTCGGTAGGGAAGCGGCCTTCCAGTTGGGCAGACAGTTAGCAAACTTCTCCACCAAGTATTAGAACTCCGCGGGTGTGGCTTTTCTGATTGAGAGCCGTAGGCCAAGATACTTGCATGGGAAATATGCACTTGTGCAGGCCAAAGATGTGCACACTGCTTCCAACTCATCTGTTGAACATCGGATGGGTAATGCCGCACTCTTAGTAAGATTCACCAGTAGGCCCGAGGCAGCCCCAAACATTCCCAGGATCGCTTGGACCATTTGGAAAGAGACAATTTGCTTGATCACATGATTGAGCAAATTAAGTGTGATACAATCTACTTGTGAAAGGCAGAGTTGGTTCAGCGAAGGCTCGACCCTTCTCAGGGAAAGAACAAACAGTATGTTTCAACAGCTAAAAAAAAGAGCAATTTCTCGGAAAAAAAGAAGAGAATCTTTGCACCCTTTCACAAGGTCTCGACCTTTTTTTTTGCGAATACACAAGATCCCGACTTGGCCAGTGACATTGCTGGGCAGAAGGCAGCCTCCCAATTTGGCCACCACTGCACAAGTCAATGACAACGATTGCCTCACCAGCCGGCCTTGTAACCCATCATCATGCACAGGCTAACCGGATAGGATCTCGGTAAGAAGAATGCTAGTACTGTGGCGGAGCCAGTGTTTTCCCTATCACAGGCCTTGACAAGTTCGGCCACACACTCCCAAAAATATATAAATTAAAATAAATACGCAAGACAAGTTGGCCACATAGGCTGGCCTTTCTGTTTTCCAAAAGCTCTCTGGAGCGAGCCGGGAGAGTGGGCACTGTCTAAAGTCGCTCTCGGTGCTAAGTAGAGCGATTACGTTAATCCCTCCGATAGGCCTTTGCCGCCTGCCTGCGTGCGTTCGTGCTCTCGCCACAGGCTCAAACAAAAGAAACGATTCTATATGCCATGGAAAATTTCTTGGAAGGCGTGTGGTGCGATCCCAGTAATCCCGTGGAGGAAGACGTCACACAATTTATGCCCCGTATAGCACACGCTATCACAAAAAAGAAGGGAGATCGAAACGAACAAAAAGGCGAAGATCGTGTGTGCAGGTATGGTCTCTCGGTTGGAACAGCCACGGCACGGCTCTCCGTGACTGACTGGCGGTCGGGCCATGCTGCATGAGGCCACGGTGTCGTCATGGGCCGTTTCCTGTGGAGGGAGAGAGCCGAAGGCGGGGAGGCATCCACGCGCGTAGTGGTGGAATCTCTAGCCATCGTCGTGTTGTAACGACGGCCTTTTCCGTCACGTTCCCAAAGTCTCCGGGAACCTTTGCGAGCGAGGGGGCAACGCCAACGCGAACGCAAACGCAACTGGAAAAGGGAGATAGATCGGATTCCCGAACATAATCGTGGAGAAGAGAAGAGAGGAGCTACGCGAACGGGCAAAAAATCTGCCGCGCCCAAATCTTTTCGTCCTCTTGTGGCGTTGCTCTCCGCTTCTTTTCGTTTTTTCACAGCGACGTCGCTCGCTGTAGCTCGACCAAGGGTATATGTACTGCCGTCCAGACGTGATTTTATTCTTCTTGATTGAAAACGAGTGGAAAGATGGGGTGATAGTCGTGAGACGTGGCCGCAGGGCGTTCATGGCTGTGCTTCTCTCTCTCTCGGTGACCTGCACTGCAGCTGATACGCCACGCTACGTAGCAGTACGTCCTCCTCACCGCTTGACTCGACAGTCCACACACACACAGCTCAACCCAAGTGCTGGCCCAGCCCCACCGATCATATATACCAAACCAAAACACCCAGCAAAAACAAATCAAATCATTGCCAAAGCAAACAAACAATCTGACGAAAGGAAGAAAAGGAGAACGGGCACGCACTGCGAAATCATTAATTAAAGAGTACTCGTTGCAAAGAACACTCCACTTTCCCAGGTCGCGACAAGTGGCGCACATGCAGCGCGCCACTTGTTGCAACCTGGGAGTTTTCCCCTTTTTCATAGATCCGTTTATTCAAAACATTTTATCTCTTAAACCGTGCGTCCAAATCTCGAACCGTTTTCACCATTGAATTTTTCGCGTCGAGATCTTTAAAACTAGGTCCCATGTTGACGGGTTTTGACGAAATTTTTTTCACGAAAAAAAGGACGAAAAAATCGAACCGGGAGCACGGTTTTTTTCCCTTTCCGAAAGAGGCACGCCCGTGCCTCTCGCGAAATCAAAACTGTGCCTCTCGTGGAAGCAAAACCGTGACTCCCGTGGAAGGGAAAAAAAACAGAAAATGAGTTTTTTTCGTTTCCGAGAGGCACGGCCGTGACTCTCGCGAAAGCACAACCGTGCCTCTCGCGAAAGCAAAACCGTGACTCTCATGAAAGAAAAAAAACAGAAAACGCGTATTTTTTTCCCTTTTCGAGAGGCACGACCGTGACTTTCGCGTAAGCACAACCGTGCCTCTCGCGGAAGCAAAACCGTGACTCTCACGAAAGAAAAAAAACAGAAAACGCGTTTTGTTTTTCCCTTTCCGAGAGGCATGGCCGTGACTCTCGCGAAAGCACAACCGTGCCTCTCGTGGAAGCAAAACCGTGACTCTCGTGAAAGAAAAAAAAAAACAGAAAACGAGTTTTTTTTTCATTTCCGAAAGGCACGGCCGTGACTCTCGATAAAGCACAACCGTGCCTCTTGCGGAAGAAAACCGTGACTTTCGTGAAAGGAAAAAAAACGCATTTTTCACGCAAAAAAAATTCCAAAATTTTTTTGATCAAAAAGCTAAGAAATACCGGGGGAAAACCAAAACGTCGAAAAAAAAACCCGTTTAAAAAGCCGAAAACGCGTGCGGAAAAATAAAAAAAATCGAAGAAAACGTCCAGAGCGCGACACGTGACGAATGGCTGAGAGCGCGCCAAGTGGCGCTGATCGTTGCGAGGCTCCCGAAAGGAGCGCTCCTTAACTAGTTGCTCCCACGCACCGGGCACGGCACCGAGCAACAGAGGGAGAATAAAAGGCGCACGCGTCCCGTCCCACTCAGCTCGCCGGATTTGAATAAGCCCAGCGGCCCAGCGATTGGCCCGCGCCCACGTCGTCGCATCTATCCTCCTCCTCCATCCTCGCGACAACAGTTGCGTGCTGCTTCGGTCGCGCCAAAAGCCAGCGCCCAATATACATATGCGGATTATTGGTCACGACTAGTACTACTGGTTTTCCCCGGCGTCCCGATCTCTTTCGCCCGCCTACCTCCCCCGGCTCGTGCCATCCCCACGCCCGCCACAAGACCGGAAAGATCTGCCCCGGATAGCGGCGGGGAGCGCTCCCGGTCCGCTGGGACTTCGGCCATGAGCTGCGGCGGCGTGGGGCAGGGCGGGTGGCTGCTGGACTACGGCCTCGTGGAGGAGGAGATCCAGGCCTCCGACTTCATCTACATGGTCGACGACCCGCCGGTCTCCAGGTGAGCCAGCTCCCTTCCCTGTTCCCTTCTGAGGTCGGGATTCTTGATGGTGGGCTGTGTTGCTCACTGTCGGTGATCGGTCGAATATTCGGCTGGATGATGAACTTTTGCTTGCAGCGTCATACTGGGCTTCGATGCTCCCAGGAGGGAGGACGCCGCGGCGGCTGCCCAGGACAACTCCGGCGCCAAGAAGAGGTACTGGCTAATAATGTTCTTCTGCTCTACCGAATTTGTTGCGAGTTTTGTGATCTGCTTGCTACTTTTGGTGCTCCTGTTTGGATCATTTGGGCCTCTCTGGTTAGATTGATTGATGAGAAGCGTAGAAGTGGTGGTTGAGAGAAGGCCAGTCTGTCTTTCTGGCCCCCTCTAGAGATAATAGTGGCCACCAAACTTGACTCGCGGAACACTCCAAAAGTGCCCGGTTGTTAGATTGCTGGAATCATCTGCAGACAATTTTGCATCCAATAGATCAGCTCACAGCTAGATAAATTACACAAGGCTCAAAACTTTTGAGACAGGTTGAAGTTAGCTGACGACTTGATATGTCTCTTCCTAGTTAGACCCAATTTTGGAACATCCAGATGTGGCTATTTTCCGCGTCCCCAAAATATAGCCTGAATTCAGCTTAGTAGAAAGCCTGTCAGAATTAGCACGATTAGTCACTGATCACTGATGCTAACTGTCATGCAAATCACGAATCTTAAGACCCAAGCCTACTAAGCATGAGCCTAATCTGAAGATATAATTCTGTATGTATCTGCAGATCCCGTCCAGAGTCGAGCGCGCAGCCCGGCACCAAGGCATGCCGCGAGAAGCTCCGGCGAGACAGGCTCAACGAGAGGTATGTTCCAAAGTTCAGAATTTCACTTCTACGACTGACAGTTACAGTCTCCCACTGCTTCAGTGGTCGACGTGTTCACTGGTAGCCCCACCAAAGCTGATCAGCTCTGATCCACCAGGTTCAGTGAGCTGTGCGCCGTTTTGGAGCCCGGGAAGCCACCCAAGGCCGACAAGGTCGCCATCCTCAGCGACGCCACCCGCCTCCTGGACCAGCTGCGCGCCGAGGCCCAGAAGCTCAAGGCCTCGAACGAGTCGCTCCAGGACTCCATCAAGAGCCTCAAGGTAAACCAGCAACGCGCTGCACTCTGCACCATTCATTCAGCGTACAGAAAAGCTCAGGATCTCATGGTTCGATGTGGCTGTACGTATGCAGTCGGAGAAGTCGGAGCTGCGGGACGAGAAGACGCAGCTGAAGGCCGAGAGGGAGAGGCTGGAGCAGATGCTCAAGGGCGTCAGCGCGGCCGCGGCCGCCCCGCGGCAGTACGTCCCGCACCCGGCCGCCGCGGCCGCGCCGCAGTTCCACCCCGCCGCGGCGTACGCGCACGCCGGCAAGTTCGTCCCGGCGTACGCCGCGGGCTACCCGCCGCCGGCCGCGTTCTGGCAGTGGATACCGCCGACGTCGCTGGACACGTCCAAGGACCCCGCGCACTGGCCGCCGGTCGCGTGATTCATCAGCTCGATGACGCACGCACGGCGGCGATCGTCCGAGGATATGCATGTGTTGAAGCTTGCTCGTACCGTAGAAGTTGACCAAAGCGCGCGCCCGGAGATAACGTCGGGTTTGCTGATGATTGTGTAGCGGTCTCTATGATTGTGCTGTGGATATAATGATCCAGGGCTCGCCTGATGCGGGTTCCTGGTGATCATTGCTCATTGGAGCAGTCTGTGTAACAGCTCTAATGTGATAGCGATGAATATGGTTCATAATTATAGGGTCGATGATGATGCTTATATAGGGAACGATGAAAATTGTGTCCTGCTTTGGATGGCATTAACGCAAATATAAGAAGAATCATGCACGTGCAAGAAAACAAAATGATAATCGAGCTTAACGAAAAAGAGCGCATTGAGTTTTGATAATGCCGCTCTTCTACATTGTAACCCAACTTTACTCAAGCAAGCTTACCGAAGGTGATTATTTACCATCAAATTAGTCCGCCTGGCCCTCAATAGCGCCCTCGACCATTTGTATGTTCCTCACTGTTTCTTCTATCGTGACATTTGCAAGCTTATCGGCGTGGCCGACATGGCTTGCTCTCCGGAGATTCCTTGGTTGGCTATTCGCAGTGAAGTTGGAGTCACTTGCTCGGGGAGGAGTGACAACGATGACAGTTTGTGGACGGCCTTGGCGGTGTTTCTATCCTTGGTGGCATGTGTGGGTCTTGTAGGTAGCCAGATCGGCCGAAGGTGCCCTCGATTTTTTTCTTGGTTTTCCGTAATTAGCCAGGTAATTCTCTTTTGAGCCCTTTGGACTTCTGTTAAAAAAAAGTGACGGGCAAGACGTTCAAGTTCAAGTAACAATCGGTAATGCCCAATAATACTAGACCTTCAAAGAATTACAAATGTTTTACTATATTTTCTAAACTATAATTTTCTACCCCTCTGAATTTAACTGGGGTGGGCCCCATCATCCCCCTATCACCCATCATAATCCCTAGCATCAACTTTTTTGTAAAACAATAAGTAACCTTTTGTAGATGTAGTATTACTCGGGTAATGCCCTAGCCGAGTGGCTATTGCGATCTACAAAGTCTTATATGATGATGGTGTTTGTCAGTGTCCCTTCCCTAAACTGTTGGTTTGGTGCAATTTTCAAGCTCCGGTATGTGGCGTACAATCAAAGAAACAAGACGGCTAGTGTGATTTCGCTCATATTTTTATTTTATCTTTCTGGATGTTTATGTGTTTTTATCTTTTCATTGTATTAATTTCCATTTTTCCTTAATAAACATCAGTTACAAGATGCCCTTTGGGCGTCTTCTCTAAAAACTATGCCAAAAGAGAAAATATGTCATGTGCATAAAAAATAGATAGTAACAATTTATAATGATCCAATGTACACAAAAAGGATTCTACTCCTTTGAATTCCGAATATCATTCATGTTACGTATGGTATGATTTCTAAAAAAAGACCAGTAAACCACCGCTGCCAACGAGCAAGAGAAGATGAGGGGTTTTGTGAACAAACTGTTTGTTCTCACAAAAACAAAGAGAACAAACTGCTTGTTAACAACTCGTATAATCTAGAATTATCTATTTTGTTAAAAAGTTTTTCTCACGTAGAAGATCCCCATATATCGGCTTATTTCTTTGATTAATACACTGAAGAATGCTCTACCAAGTTCAATAGATATTTCAATATACAATGGACAAAAGACACATACAATGCACCATAATACATTAAGGGCGCATGGTTAAATTTTTACTAATAGGATGCTTTGGTTTGCTTAGATTTTTGGATAATTCTGTTGTAACAAAACACTTCCCATAAACACACCAAAAATTAATTAATATTACACCTAAGTACAATTAGGTTTACACCATGTCGTATGGGCATATTTAATACTCCCTCCGATTCATAATAAGCGTCGCGGTTCTATTCAAATTTAACGAAAACCACAACATTTATTTATGGATCAGATGGAGTAACAATAGTCAAGCACATGTTTCATGCTCAGAATTTAAAAAAAATCATGAATCTAAATATTAGAGAAACAAAAAAGTTTGAAATTTTGATTTATTTTATGCGAGAATCTAACAAGTATGAATTTGAATATAATTTAATTAATCAAAATGGATAAATAGATATCAATGTTATTTGAAATAAAACGTTTAATGAAGAATTATGAAAAGAAATGATTATTTTTTTGGACATGTATTAGAACGAGGTTAAGTTTATTATTATTATTTGTGAGGTAGAAATAAGTGTACAACAGTTTTGACAGAGAGTCGAATAGTTGATAAATGATATTTCGTTGTGCTCAACCAAGACATAAAATATAAAGTTAACTATTAATTATATTGTCAAATATATGTGTTTTCAACTCAAATTTTAACATCTTTTTTCTTCCAGAATTAACATGTTCATTGTTAGTTATCGATAGATTCAAATATTTGTAATTAACTAGCATGTGGTATTTAAAATTCAAATAACTATTCAAAATTTCATTTATTTTTGTTTTAAATCAATACAAAGTATTTGCAATCTAATTTATTATTTTATAAGTTATAAAATCTAACAAAATGGTATTTAAATATAATTGAGTTTATCATATTGAACTCATGGATAATACAGTTGTTTGAAAGGGAAAAGTTGAAAAGTAAGTTATGCCAAAAAATATTTTTATCGCCAACATATATGACACTTCACGAATAGAGAACAAACTCCTTAGTTTTACACCTCCCATGAAACAAAACAAAAAAAATCCCGATGCAGCTCCCCTGAAGTATAGCATGCGGTCATGACCCACATGTCTATGACCTAAGGACAACTCCAACCGGCTGCCGCAAACAGACATGGTTTTTGTCCGCTTTTCGTTTGTTTGGGTAGGGCAAAGGGGCGGCGTCTGTGTGCTTCTGTGTTTGTGTCCACAGCACACCCAACCAGCCGACTACCAAATGTGCATATATATAAAAGCAACATTGCACATAGTTTTATTACAACCAAATAAATCATGTAGTACTACAATAATAAATAGTTTACAACCAAATAAAAATCATATAGTTGACAACCAAATGAAATTTAAATTGTCGCAAATACATAGAAAGAAAAAGAACTGATACATCAATTTGAAGTTGAATGTGAGTTGCTGAATCACGCATTTCATGATGAAATTGGGTGAATTGTGCAAACATTGCCGGTTCAAGCTCAGGCACGACATTTTCACCCTGAAATTGAAACCCTTGGTCGAAGATTTTGTCCCTACGCTCATCCTCTACGATCATATTGTGCATGATCACACAAGCAGTCATCACCTCCCATAACTTCTTGGTGTTCCAAGTTCTAGCAGGATACAGAATGATAGTCCACCTAGATTGAAGCACACCAAAAGTATGCTCCACATCCTTCCTAACACTCTCTTGTGCTTGAGAAAACTTAGCCCTCTTCTCTCCTATCGGATTGGAGATTGTCTTCACAAGAATTGACCATTGAGGCTTATTGTAGTGGTGGCCATTGATCTCAAAGTTGACCTCTGGATAGTTTCCCTATGCAAGACTTTCAAACACCGGAGAGCGCTGAAACACGTTGATATCATTGTGAGAACCAGCCATGCCGGAAAAAAGAGTGTCAAATCCAGATATCTTGTGAAGCCACAACTTCAAGTATGATAGTGCAACCTTTGACATGCCCCTTGCACTGCCCCTGCCAAGCAGATGGACAGTCCTTCCACCTCTGGTGCATACAATCTATGCTACCAAGCATCCCCGAAAAGCCCCTATCTGCATTGATCACCAACAACCGGGATAGCATTTGGCTGTCTCAGGTACTCGGGCCAAACACTGCTACCACAACCTTGCAGAACTTGTACAATGACGCAAGGCATGTGGACCCACTTATACGGACATACTCATCAATAAAATCACCGAGAATTCCGAATGCAAGCATCCGAATAGTTGCAGTGCATTTCTCATAAGAGGAGAAGCCAACCTTTCCAAGGGCATCCTCCTTGCATACGAAATAATCATCATAAGCCATCACTCCCTCCAGAATACGGTAGAACACATGCCTCGCCATCCGGAAGTGGCACCGGAAATGCTTGGGATTGAATAATGGGGACATGCACTGAAAGTAATCGATGAAGAGTAGGCAATGGTCGATCTCTCTATTGCAATTCAACGCCGGAGCATGGCCCGGGATCTATCCCCTAAACCTCAGTCGGTGCCTAGCAATGTGGTACTCACGACCATAGTCGTAACCACAAAATCCTCATCGTCTGATGAACACATGAAGTTTTTGAAAAAAGAACTCATCCCACTATCTATGATACCCTGCAGGCAAGACGTCGAACACCGATGATAGAAGGTGAGGGGGCGGCGCAGACGTGGAGGTGTTAAGACGACAGCAAAAACAGGTAACCAACATCAACAACAGCGCGCATCGAATGCAACGTGGAGGTGGGGGAGAGTATGGATGCGGGCAGCGGCCTGGGCTTTGGCCAGGAGGGGAGAATGGGCGTTGTGTCACTAACGAACAAGCAAGGGGGAGGACAAGGGCGGGCGTCGCGTGCATCCGCACTGACGCAAACCCGGCCAAAATTTAGGCCAAAAATGGGTCTCAAGCAAAAAAGGACACGCGTCCATTTGCGTCAGCGCGTTGGGCCGAGATTTCTGTCTGTCTGCTTGATTTGATTTAGCCTAAGCCATGTTCTATTTAAACCGACATTTCTAGTCAATGTAACCAGGCCGGGAGTACGAGTGAAGGATGGCACGTCCGAGGTGGCCTCAATGCACAACTTCAATAGCAAGAACGACCAATTGCCAATGCTGCTGGATTACCGGGCCCAAGAAACATACTGCTTATAGTATCGGCACACTAGTACCCTCACTCCTACTTCCTCCGTTCGGAATTATTTGTCGCAGAAATGGATGCATCTAGATGTATTTTAGTTCTAGATACATCCATTTTCGAGACAAGTAATTCCGAACGGAGGGAGTAGAATTGCTGATTTGTTTTTATTATAACACCGGAGAGCCGAAGCCTCCAAGCTCATACAAATTGATCCACCGATCCGCCACAGTAAGATGGTTTGTACACAAATTAATTGATCCACCGGTTTTCTTTCCTTGGTCTGGTGAGACTCTCATACTTCAGAGGGTTTTCGCGGAATCCTTACCACGCCATTTTCTGAAGTTAACCAAACATGAGAATTAGAAAGTACAGTACTGTAATTCTTAAAACAGAATATGTGAGATCACAAGCACACCTCATTGCAAAGGAAGACTCTTATGGGTGTACTCAACATCCTTGTCACCATTCACCACTTGCCCTTTCCCTCGTAAGAGCCTACATGTCAAAATCAATCAATCCAACAATCAGTATTCTTTCATGTTCATTGCATTTTGTTTCAAAAATAATAAAAAATATTAGCTGTAATAGAACAAGTAATAAAAGACAGAACCACCAGCGCAGTTTTAATATTGAGATGAGTCCTTTTGCTATCAAGAAAGCTAATTATTTAATTGGGAGGTTTATTCTGGCTATATGATTCGTGATTGCCACCTGCTGACTACTCCGACAGTATTGCAGTTGGTTATCAAGAAAGCTAATTATCTGCTATCAAGAAAGCTAATTACATTAGATGCAAGGATGACGGTTTCTTTATTATAATGCAAAACATGACAGTATTGCAGTTGGTTAAAAGTAATGCTTTTGCAGCCATAAGGGCAAAATCTAGCTAGAACAAACAAAGATTCAAATGACGAACTAACTTGCACTGCATAGTAGAACAACGACATAGCTAAGGGAATGTACAATCACCCAGAAGACATAGCAGTATGGGAGGACATGTTGATCATACTAGCCATGGATGGGATTAAAACCTAAATGCAATTTAAAAATCAGATAGTTTATCTATTTGTTAGTACATCTAAATAGCTACAACTCTTTAATTTGCAGTCCCTAAATTCCTATAGATGGGCAGTTTAAATTACTTGAAGATCAAAACTGGAGTCCAGTTATTAAAATGTTCTTAAATTACTTCAGAACTTAGGCATCAAATGATATCAACTTCCCAGATTAATTTGGAGTAGGTCTGTACTGTTCAATAGCAAATATATTTCATGTCTGTTCAGTAGCTTAGTGACATGATAAGTCTAACATATGATCTTATCCCTACAAAGTGTTGATTGGACTATCAATTTTTGAAGATACAGCAATGGACATAACAAAGGGACTACATAGAATAGCCAGTTAGCAACATACCATCGTGTAGTTAAAAGACCTTCAACACCCACAGGTCCACGTGCATGTATACGGCCTGTACTTATGCCAACCTATTTAAGATATTCCAAAGGATTAAAGATACAGACATAATCGCAAATTATCAAAAAAATAACATATAATGTTAGAAGTACCTCAGCACCGAGTCCAAAACGAGCACCATCGGAGAATCTTGTACTCGCGTTGTATAATACGGCAGCACTATTGAAATTTTACAAGTAAAAAGTATCGTTAGACACTTAATCATCACAGAATATCAAAGTGAAATTTTATCTACAGCTGTAGCACAAACAATGAAATAAGGTATCTGTTGCCTCAAACTGTACAGGATCTAAAATTGAAGACATGGACTTGTTCAGGAATACCTATCAACTTGACGTAGAAAGGTCTCTGCTACTTTATCATCTGTAGTGACCACACAGTCTGTATGTGCACTGAAAATAGGACAAACAACAGAGAGAAATCGGTTAAAACAAAATCTCAGTTTTCCTGAATATACTTAGAAATCGAATCAGGGAGACAGACTATAGAATAACTCTTAAGCTACCTTCCATAGCGATGTATATGGTCAATTGCTGATTGTACATCATCAACTATCTCAACAGTGCAAGCCATAGAACTGTACTCCAGATGTAATGAATCTGCTTTTGGGTAGCCCAATACTTTATGCGCAACAGGCCCGCAATAAAGATTAACTCCTGCGATATATCATTAGTTAAAACAGGAGAATCATCAATCCACATGTTTCTAAAGTATTTTGTTTGACTGAACCAAACCTCACATGCTTTAAGTGGAAGAACAAAAATCACAAGGACTAATAGAATATGATGCACCTAAAATTACAAACATTTACCAAGCTACAACCAATCATCTAGTACTCTGGTAGCAAGCAGCAATTATGCAAAAAGCTAAGGAATTGCATATATTACTCGCTACATTTGTGTCACATTGCAGGTGGTATTTCTATGGCAGTTCTGTTTTTAGGATGGAACTAAGGAACTACTCCCCGCGTCCGGAGTTACTTGTCGCTCAAATGGATGTATCTAGCACTGAAATACATCTAGATACATCCATTTCAGCGACAACTAATTCCGGACAGAGGCCGTACTTGCTAAGTGGTTTATTAGATTTGGCAAGCACAGTGAAGGTAGCTGTTATTCTGATTCAGAATACATTTTTTCCCAAACTGGTATAATCCTGTTTTCCGTTACTTTCATACTAGAAACGAGCAGTTCAAGAGCGCAAAAAAAAAAGAGAGAAATGGGAGAATCGAGCTCAATACACTGCCAGGAAATCCATTGTGAATCCGTGGTTCAGGAGTTACCTATGTAACAAAAATCTCACAGGACAATAGCATCCTAGTTTAAACTTTCCTACAGACCTTGGAAGTTCAGACTACAATTTTAGATGTCAGGTTCTACAAGATTAATGTTTGGCAATTAATTCCTTCTACACGATACTGTTAATAACAAACATAATCATAAGCGGATGATAATACTGTGAAATGTGAATGTAACATTTTCACTCAACTGAATATTAAAAGTGAGTGAAAGATAGTGTCAACTCTTGAATGGACACCATATATGAATCAACCAAAAAAGATACAACTACAGTGAATGAGAGCAAAAGATAAACCTGCTGTCTTGAGTGCTACTAGTATGTCATTAAGTTCTGGAGTCTTCATAAGATCTTTATGAACAAGCAACGTCTCCTACAGACAATACAGCCAAAATCAGTCAACATATAAAAATAGAATGGAAAACTACCATCAAGACAAAAAATGTTAGAAGAAAAAACTACCAAGATTAGTAGGTAAATCTTCTACGGCAAAGAAAAGGGTGATTGATGGGAATACATTGCAATATCAAGAGAGTTATTAATGATTCATCAAGTATAAAACTCAGAAGAGATGAGATTAACAGTGAAGCAGGCATGACACGAACATATGATTATCAATTGCAAACAATATTTTTACATTCAACACTGGGAAACATAAAATATATTGTTTGCATTTTATGTCCTGACACTGAATGTATATCAGAACACGTGAGTGAGCGTCTGATCAGGTTGCTAGCTGGAGCAAGCTGATGTGCTTGCAGGCCCGCCCACCAGCTTTTGAGGCTCAAGCTCCATCGGGTGGGTACTCATGTTTTTCCTTATTCGGGAAATGCCACTAGAGGCTAGCCCCAGATTTGGTCGAGTTGACAGGATCAACAATTTAAATAAGTCTTTTATTGGCAACAGAAAACTGCAGCCATTATCAACAAGCAGAATTTAAAGAATATATATATAGTTCATTGCTTCACGGTAAAAGATGCTCTATGAAGTACTTAAAACCTCAAACCAACAAAACAAGCTATCCAATGCTATTATATGCTACTCCCTCCGTTCACAAATATAAGATGTTCCAACTTTTTCCTGAATTGGATGTACATAGACACGTTTTAGTGTCTTTGTTCACTCATTTCAGTCTGTATGTAGCCCATATTCAAATACCCAAAACATGTTATATTTGTCAACGGAGGGAATATCAAATTAGACAAGTACCATTGCGTTGCAGGCAGCTGGGTAATCAATTTTTGCATCCATCACAATACGTTTTGCCATATCCATGTCTGCTGATTTGTCAATATATACATGACAAACACCATCTGCACAGGGGATGCAAAGACTTATTCAATACAAACTCAAATCTTAAACAGCAGTCTAAGAATTTAACATTTTAGAAAGCACTAGTAGCAGCAACAATAATGTTCATTAAGAGAATACCAGCATGGCCAAGAACAGGAATCTTTGTTGATGATTTGATTTGAGCAACAAGCTTATTACTCCCTCTTGGAATGACAAGATCAATGACATCATCATGCTGTATTGTGTTATATGTTTATTAGGCATATTGGTAGAATAATTATTTAGAAAATAGAAACGAATGCTCACCTTTAGCAAATCCGCAATTTCATCTCTAGTTGTAATAAGGCCAATCAATTTTTCGCCAACATTGTTAGGAATAGCATTGGTTATAACCTGTAAACAATGAATTGATATTTTATAAGGACACTAAAGGCTACAATAGTATACCATGCCAAAAGGAAGCTACTACATAGGAAAAGATAATACCTTATGCAATATTGCGTTTGATCTCATTGCTTCTTTTCCACCTTTTAGGAGAAGACCATTACCACTTCGAATGGCTAAAGACGCAATCTAAACAATGGTGTTCAAACCAAGCTGCTTAATATACTTGAGTACAAACCAAATGCAAGCATGTGGATTATAGAAAAATAACTAAAGGACATCAACAACAAACAATACCTGGACTAAGGCATCAGGTCGGGACTCAAATATAATCAATAGAACACCCAAAGGGCAAGATGTTTTCTCAAGAACTAAACCATCAGCAACCTGAAAAAATAAACCGATGCGTTCAAACATGGAAGCTTTTCCCAGAGTTCCAATGTGTAGTTCAAATATAAGCACTCACCTCTGTCCTTTTCAGTATCTCGTTAATAGGGTCTTCCATATTCGCAAGAGTGCGAACAGATTTGGCAAGGCTTGCTATCTACAAATGATGAATATAAGCTGGATCAACCAATAAATAATATCCAAAAATGAAAAGAAGCAAGTGTCACCTATCTAACAAATCAATTTAGTTCTAACAAGCAAGACTATCCAACTGCCTACCTTTCCTGGTTTCAGAGTCAATCTAGAAACCAAAGCACTCTCATACCCAGCCTCATGTGCTGCTGCTAAATCTGCTTCATTCTCGGATCTAATTAAATCCTCATTTGCCTCTAAAGCATCCGCAACATCTACTAATATTTTCTTGCGCTCCTCTGATGTCAAATTCTGTTTCAAGTATCCATACAATATAGAATCAGTATCACGAACCAGGCAAAAAAGAGCGAAAAGACAGTATGGACCGTTCAATGAGCAGGAAATTTGTACGAGAAAAAAATATACCTGTAGACGCCTTGAACAATCCCGTGCAGCAACAGCCATTTCACGGACACTGGTGTCCTTGGATGGTTCCCACAAACTTGCATTTTTATGAAAAAGAGTACCAATTTTTTCCCCACGGAGAACTTTAACAAGGCTCTGAGATGCACATCCACTTCAAGAACAGTAAATAAGTCAAATTACTCTGCCATTCACCGGGAAAACAAAAATAGCTTGCAAAAAATGGAGTTTACTACTCATTATTTGGGTTCGAAGCATTGGTAGCTCTTTAAGAAAAAAAACAGAAATGCAATTATCAAGCTTCTTTACTTAAAAATAATTTCAGACCATGTTCAGACAGTAAGCATCACAAGAAAAATTACAATAGCATGCAGAGTGCATGGGTCTCAAAAGCAAATACATTTTTCGCAGAGTTCCCACGGTGTTATAATCAGAACTGTTCGTCATTAATATAAAAATAACTAAACATTGGACTTCATATGTTATTTCAGATTTATTGTTAAGATGGTTTAAACTCTCAACTGACTCTTTTAAGGTCCTTGATGAGTGTCAAATTACATGACTTAACTGTAATATTAGCAGTGAATTGATTCAATAAGATCTGGTGTCTATGGAATCAGAATTGCAAGTAGCCAAATGGCACATTACTGCTTGCATATGATGCACAAATAAATACCATAGAATGTGAAGTATATATATGAGCAATGCTAGGCATCAATATTTCACATGCAATAAAAAAAGGCAAATATTCAACTTACCTTGTAATAACAACAGGTACACCACCCGTTGAAGCCCACACAGCAGCTTGGACTTTAGCTGTCATGCCACCTCTACCAACACGGGACTTGTCTCCAAAAGTAATTTCATGATAATGTTTTTCCTTGATATAAGTATGTATTAACTTTGATGAAGGTTCACTTGGTGGACCGCTGTAGAGGCCATCCACATCACTAAGCAGAACAAGGAGATCAGCTTTCAGTTCCAATGCCAGTAGACCTGCCAAACTGTCATTATCCCAGAATATACCAGATGAATCCTGTAACAGAATTGTTGTTGATGAACATCACAATGAAAATGGTGGAAGGTATTGAAACTGGAAAGACATGGATTTTTATGTATGCAAACAATCAAGCTCAAACTGTACAGGTAAGTGCAATATCGCTATTACAGGGTAATGTATTGTACAATGCGCACCTCGTATGGAGCCTTCCTCGTACTGATGGCATCATTTTCATTAAATATTGGAATAACTCTAAGCTCTAATAATGACTCGACAGTTTCGCGAAGTCGCTCCCGGAAATTTGAATTGTCGAAGTCACTATCTGTCACGAGAAGTTGTGATGATGACACATCAAGCTGCAACATGAGAGGCTTGATGTTACAAACAGACACACAAGGTACCAATTTCTTGCAAGTAAAGTTGATGCCAGGCTAAATAAACACACTTGGGTAAACAACATGTCATAGAGTGCCATCAGACCACTCTGACCAACAGCAGCGCATGCCTTCCCATCCAGCTCCATCTGCGGCTTTTGCAGATCAGCAAAGCTGCTATTGACAAGCTTCCGGTACCTGAGCCGCTGTCGCCCCACACCAACAGCGCCTGAGGTGACCATAATCACCTCATATCCTTGAGCATTAAGATCTTTCACCTACATTGTGATTTTGCCGATTCAGGATTCGCCTTAGGCTGCATATAATCACATAGTAGAGAGGTTCAGAGATGAGAATGTTACCTGCTCGCACAGGGCTCCAATCCTGCCCAAAGCCAGTCTTCCATCATTTCTGGTGATAACTGCAGTGCCCACCTGTCATGCAAAAAAAGGAATTAAGAGCAAATAAAAGTGACAGGGACCAGGATTCCATCTACGGCTCCTGTGTTGCATCCCAGAATGGACCACTTCGAGATGAGCCAGCAAAACTGACAAAAGTACTGTTCTGTTTTCCAAAGATAACAGCAAAACACAGTTCTACCCTTTACTCCCTCCATTGATAGACCCGACACCGTAGATTTCCAGGAAAACACGTATCTGAACAATGAATTCAGAAACTAAAGAGGGCCTCCCATGCGATGAAATTTGAGAAACATCCTAGATTCCCTCCCTGCCCTTCTCTCATCCATTTCCATCTGATACAAATCACCTTTTTCCATCTGACGCGAATCAGCTTCCCCCCGAAGCTTTTCCGAATCCTGGTTGCGAAAGGCTCAACACATCCTAGGCGCCTCAAAAGTTTATTAAAGACGAGAACGCTGCCATCAACGCGTCACGGAGTTAAAACCCAAAACCCAAGCATAACCCCTCCATCCCCCCCCTTCCACTCCCGTGACCATTCATCCTAACAGCCATAACAAATCACGAGAACTCTATAAAAATTACTCCCCGATTCGATGCAGAGACGACCTCATGGAGACGGAGCAATGCGACGCAGAGCGGCAGCTTAGATCTAGCAGAGACGGGCCAATTAACAAGTCAAACAAACAGACAAATCAACCTTGATGATGATGCGCTTCACGTCCTTAATGAAGCTCCGGTTGAGGTCGGCGCCGGCCATGGCCGCGGGCGGGGTGTGGGCTGGCCTGCTCGGCGCGCCGCCTCTCCCTGCCTCTCTCGCTCGCCCCTCCCTCTCTTATCTGCAGTGTATTTTTCCTCGTCGCCGCAGCCGCGATGTGTGGGGAGGTCAGAAAAGGGAGGGGGATAGAGCCGAGCGGTTTTAAAGGGCGAGGGGCGCAGAAACCCCAGCGGCTCGCCAACGAACCCCGTGATCCTCTGCGTCCGCCGCCGCCGCCAGCCCGTGTCCCGTTGGCGTGCGTGCGTGCGTGCCGCGCGCGTCACCCAACTTCGACGGAGGAGACGCGGGGCGCCTGGCCGTCCGATCTCTCGTGGGATGGAGCGCACGATGCAGCACGTCCTACAGGTTTGGTAGGTCGCTCGAGTTTATCTCCTGGCCGAGAGATGGCGTGTGTCTCCTGGAGTGTATATCTCTTCGGGGTTAAGGTTCGGGTCCACGCCTGACACGGGGAACCGTGTGTCGCGTGACGAAACGAGCTGAGTGAAGTCGGGAGTAGAGCTGTGAGTGAAGTCGGAAAACCCTTGAATTAGCGGATCGAACCATCATCAAGTTTAAAATCGGCTCCCTACATTTGCTTCACGCGACCTATAGACATGTTTGGTAGTCAAAGCATGGGGCGTGTTGATCTACGGTCTCAACTTCCTCGCCGACATTGATCGGCACATGCAGTAAAAGACGGCGTTCGTCGGCTTCATAAGGAATTTAACTTCGCAAGGGGCACGACATAAGTGTTCAACATGCCCATGGGCACTGGATGGAAGCCGGTGAAGCGAAACTGATTGAACCTCAATGTGTACTTTGGCATCTCCTACAATGGGTCCCCCGTGCCCTCGACTGATGGGGGGCTAGGCGGTTAGCGTGCCCGGGCCGAGCTCTCCATGTTATCACCAAGACCGGGTACAAGAAGATGATGTTGATCCAAATGGCCATTGTGCCCCTCAGCCACAAGAGAATCGCGCCGAGAGAGAGTTCTGCGATAGGGTATGAGAGTACTCCCACTGGATCAAGGAGAATGCGCTCCATAAGGCTGAATCAACTGTCGACTCTGAGAGCCTCCCCCCCTCCCCCTGCTACTTTGACCGCATGTTTGACGATCGCCTTGGTGGAAATGATGTCGCGCTCACGCTAACCTTAAAAAACGTGGCCTTTTCCACATCAAAGTATGGGGCATGCTGCTCTACGGTCTCAACTTCCTCGACGACATTGATCGACACGAGTAGAAGAAGTCGACATTCGACGGCTTCATAAGGAATTCGGCTTCGCAAGGGCGTAGGCGCCAACGTACAAGTACGACATGTTCGACATGCCTCGGGACAATCACGGGATGAAAGCTGATGGAGGAGATGGTGGAGCGAGAGTGGTTGAACCTTGGTGAGGACTTTGGCATCTCCTAGGGGGGTGTCCCATGTGTCCTCAACTGATGCTAAGTAAGGCGGTTAGCGAACTCGGGGTTGGGCTCTCCACGTTGTCGTCGAAACCGGATACAAGAAGTCAAAGTTGATCCACATGGCATTGCTCCCCTCGGCCTCTGGTGGCACGACGTTGTTACCATCACCCATATGGGCTCGATCAAGAACGCCTCCTTCATGCTCACAATGCCATCATACATCGCCCGTATGCCACCATAGATCAGCGCCAACTAGGCGAACAAGGGCACCACCTGAAGGTTCATACGCTCTCTTCACCAACATGCAGCCAACTGCGCAATTAGAGCAACTATACGAGAGTCGCCATATCGAGTCGGTCACCATAATAAGGCTTGTATGGGGACTGCCGGCGAAATGGAGGTCTAGCAGAGTCTTCATATGCCCCTCGACTGCCTATTTTACGGAGGCGGCTGCAAACCGAGGGTACGAGTCCTTTCGCAAAAAAGAACCGAGGGTACGAGTCTCCATATTTGGAGGTTGGGGACGCTGATATGTAATGGCCTCCAAAAGCAACCGCTCACACGGGGGGGGGGGGGTGTTCAGTCCAGCTCTTCCTTTCGCGTGTCGCTTGGTCAATGTCGCTGTCGTCTAAGACTGTTGCTTACTCCCTGCCAATGGTGCACCCGCTTTTTCCTCAGGAAAAGCGCAAATTAATGGATGTCGTCGCTTTTCTCACCCTTTTCACAACCCAGCGCGCCAAATCTGGTCCTTTTTCACCGGAGCGCGCCCATTCGCGCGTATATAAATCTGACCACCCCGCTCGGTGACGCCACTCCACCCTATCTCCCCCCTGTCGCCGCCACACTCACTCCCATCGCACCCCTTCGCATGCGCCACTCCGCCACCTATTGTTGGAAATATGCCCTAGAGGCAATAATAAATAGGTTATTATTATATTTCCTTGTTCATGATAATCGTTTATTATCCATGCTAGAATTGTATTGATAGGAAACTCAGATACATGTGTGGATACATAGACAACACCATGTCCCTAGTAAGCCTCTAGTTGACTAGCTCGTTGATCAATAGATGGTTACGGTTTCCTGACCATGGACATTGGATGTCGTTGATAACGGGATCACATCATTAGGAGAATGATGTGATGGACAAGACCCAATCCTAAGCCTAGCACAGATCGTGTAGTTCGTTTGCTCAGAGCTTTTCTAATGTCAAGTATCATTTCCTTAGACCATGAGATTGTGCAACTCCCGGATACCGTAGGAATGCTTTGGGTGTACCAAACGTCACAATGTAACTGGGTGGCTATAAAGGTGCACTACAGGTATCTCCGAAAGTGTCTGTTGGGTTGGCACGAATCGAGACTGGGATTTGTCACTCCGTGTAAACGGAGAGGTATCTCTGGGCCCACTCGGTAGGACATCATCATAATGTGCACAATGTGACCAAGGAGTTGATCACGGGATGATGTGAGTTACGGAACGAGTAAAGAGACTTGCCGGTAACGAGATTGAACAAGGTATCGGGATACCGACGATCGAATCTCGGGCAAGTAACATACCGATAGACAAAGGGAATTGTATACGGGATTGATTGAATCCTCAACATCGTGGTTCATCCGATGAGATCATCGAGGAGCATGTGGGAGCCAACATGGGTATCCAGATCCCGCTGTTGGTTATTGACCGGAGAGTCGTCTCGGTCATGTCTGCGTGTCTCCCGAACCCGTAGGGTCTACACACTTAAGGTTCGGTGACGCTAGGGTTGTAGAGATATTAGTATGCGGTAACCCGAAAGTTGTTCGGAGTCCCGGATGAGATCCCGGACGTCACGAGGAGTTCCGGAATGGTCCGGAGGTAAATATTTATATATGGGAAGTCTTGTTTTGGTCGCCGGAAAAGTTTCGCACTTTATCGGTATTGTACCGGGAGTGCCGAAAGGGGTCCGGGGGTCCACCAGCCCCGGGGGGGCACATGGGCTGTAGGGGGTGCGCCTTGGCCTATATGGGCCAAGGGCACCAGCCCCAAGAGGCCCATGCGCCAAGAGATAAGAAAAACGGAGAGTCCTAAAGGGGGAAGGCACCTCCGAGGTGCCTTGGGGAGGAAGGACTCCTCCCTGGCCGCACCCTTCCTTGGAGGAAGGGCCAAGGCTGCGCCCCCCTCTCCCTTGGCCCTATATATAGTGGGGGGAAGGGAGGGCAGCAATATCCTAGCCCCTGGCGCCTCCCTCTCCCTCCCGTGACACCTCTCCCTCCCGTTAGTGCTTGGCGAAGCCCTACCGGGATCCCCGCTACTTCCACCACCACGCCGTCGTGCTGCTGGATCTCCATCAACCTCTCCTCCCCCCTTGCTGGATCAAGAAGGAGGAGACATCGCTGCTCCGTACGTGTGTTGAACGCGGAGGTGCCGTCCGTTCGGCGCTAGGATCATCGGTGATTTGGATCACGACGAGTACGACTCCATCAACCCCGTTCTCTTGAACGCTTCCGCTCGCGATCTACAAGGGTATGTAGATGCACTCCCCTTCCCCTCATTGCTAGATTACTCCATAGATTGATCTTGGTGATGCGTAGAAAATTTTGAATTTCTGCTACGTTCCCCAACACCTATATCATCCCTTTCTTGTCACCACATTCACCCCCTGTCGACCATGTCGCGGCGTTCGTGCCCTTCTCGCGGACTGCCCGAGAGAGATTTCTGGAAGAGGGTGTGAGACTACTCCTAGTGGGTCGAGAAGCGCGCGTTATATAAGGTTTGGTCAACCATTGGCTCAAAGTGCCTCCCCGCTGTCCTCCGCTACTTTGACCACAATGCCGACAGCCGTTTTTGACAAAATGGATGTCACACTAACGCCGGCCTTCAAAGTTTTGGTCTTCTCCCGAATCAAGGCGCCCATGCACTGGTCGACTGCGTGGTTGCGAAAGTCATGGCAGCGAAGCCTTCCTCATCTACGAGGTCACTTCCAAACGGAAGAAGAGCATGGAGTTCAAAATCTAACAGAGAGTCGTAGTATAAAATGGTTGTTGAACTTCTAGTTACAACTTTTGTTGAGATCCATTAGAAAAACTTTTATTGTTGAGACAGAGAAGGAAAATGTCTTGTAGCCAATGACATACCGATGTATGGACAAAATTGGATGCTTGGTTTACGATGGCTCTAAATTTGCGCTTCGTCTCGAGGCCTCCATAGTACTCCCTCCATTTCTAAATATAAGTCTTCCATTCAAGGCCCTTACTTCCCCACTTACTGCGGGGTGAGGCAAGGCGACCCATTCTCCCTATTCCTGTTCAATATGGCGGTCGATGCTCTTGCGGCCATTATGGACAAGGCTAAGGCCGCGGGCCATATTCATGGGATCACCCCCACTTGGCCGGTGGTGTTGGCATCTCCCTGCTTCAGTACGCTGACGACACCATCATCATGGTTGAAGGCTCGGATACGGACATCGCTAGCCTTAAATTCCTCCTCCTCTGCTTCCAACAAATGTCTGGCCTTAAGATCAACTTCGACAAGAGCGATGTGATGGTGATGGGCTATTCTCCGGCTAAGGCCCTTGACATTGCCAACCGCCTCAATTGCTGCCTGGGCTCCCTCCCCACGACCTACCTGGGGACGCCCATTAATGACTCTCAGCTTACTGTGGCGGACCTTCGTCCAGCGGTGACCAAGTTGCAAACGCGCATTGAGCCTTGGCAGGGTCGGTGGCTCTCGAAGGCGGCCCAGACGATTCTCATCAACTCCTCGCTCTCTAGCCTCCTCTTAATCCTTATGAGCTTCTACAGCCTTCACGAGATCGCTAAAATCCAATCTCGCTTCTATTGGGCTGGGAACAATCACAAGCAGAAGTATCATATGGTTAGTTGGCCCGCATCTGCAAGCCCCGGGAGCAAGAAGGCCTCGGCATCATGTGCTCGAAGCGCATGAACATTGCCCTCCTCTCCCGCTGGCTTTGGCGCATCTCACAAGGGCATGGCGGTCTGTGGTTAGACATCATCTGGAATAAAAATAATTGTGTGGCCAAACGCTGGCCTTCTGCCAACGTTCGGGTGGGTCTCAGTTCTGGCAGTCGGTCATCCAACTGCTCCCCGTCCTCCGCATTGGGACTTCCATCTCGGTCGGATCGGGAGCAGCGACCTTGTTCTGGTTTGACCGATGGGCGGGCGACGCCCCCTTCGCGGCCCGCTTTCCCGACCTCTTCTCCATCCCTGTCGTCCCTACGATCTCAGTTCAACAGGCCCTTATTGACTTAGGGCGCCTCGCGTTCCGGAGGCCTTTTGGGCCTCCGGAAGTGGCCGCCTGGCATGAGCTTCTTGATTGTATTGCTCTCCATGAGCCGACTGTCGATGCTGGCCCGGATGAGGTTCAGTGGCGCCTTGAGCCTTCGGGTCAATTCTCCATCAAGTCCCTTTACGCGGCTATCGCCCCATCCTCCGCCCCGCCCCCCCTCCAGACAGTGTGGTCCATTCGCCTGCCCATTAAAATCCGAATCTTCATGTGGCAATGGATCCGCGGACGGCTCCCGTCTGGAGTTGAGGTCCGCAAGCGCAATGGCCCGGACTCTGGCCTTTGCCCTCTCTGTGATATCCCCGAAGACTCGAACCACATATTGTTCTCCTGCGTGTCTGCTCAGTTCGTGTGGAGCTGCTTTCGAGAGGCGGTTGGTGGGGATTGGTGCCACTCCAACTTCCCCGACATCTTCGCCGAGCTACAGGCCTCCCCGCTGACCACTCGCCACATTAGGTGGCTTGAGATTGGGGTCCTCGCGTGGACGCTCTGGATGATTCGCAATAAGCTTGTGATTCAGCGCTCCCCTCTTCGACGGTCTACTGACGCTCTCTTCAAACTGTCTGGTTACTTGCAGCTCTGGCGGCCGCTTAGCCGCCCTCGGGACCGGGACGCCATCTCCGCCTTCATCGCCAACCTCCGCTCGATGGCCGTCCGCCTATCGCCGCCACCACCGTCGCCTCCGCCTGAGCCTGATTAGTCGTCTGTTTGCTCCCCGGCCTTGGCCCCGGTTGAGCCTTGTCTCTTATTTCGTGTGTGTTTTGGGCTTGTTGAGCTGTGCCCTCAGCAGTACCTCTGGATTTATTGTTGCGAGACTTGGGTGTGTGTTCTGAACTAGTCCTTGTATGTGTGCTCTTGGCGGTTTGCTTTATTTATAAAGCGGGGCGAAAGCCTTTTTGGGTAAATATAAGTCTTTGTAGAGATTCCACTATGAACTACATACGGAGCAAAATGAGTGATTCTACATTCTAAAATGCATCTACATACATCCGTATGTGGTCTATAGTGAAATCTCTCCAAAGACTTATATTTAGGAACGGAGAAAGTAGTATGAAACGCACTTTTTTTTAGGGAGTATGAAACACACTTTTTTTTGAGGGGGTATGAAACACACTTCGCACACGTGATAATACAGCGACTCTCGCTAGAGTTGCCCTTAGCCAGTGACCAGCGTGCACGGCATCCTTTTCACCCGACCCGAGTGAGCGCCACGGAACGAGATGAGCGGGTCGCTGTTGGACGCACCGTACTTGCAACGTGTGTCCGGCGTGACAGCGGCGGGCTGGATCTGGACGCGGTGACGCCGCGGCCGGCGACGTGGATCGTCGCGATCAGTGGACGACTGTCTCGCCCATCTGGCTCCCCGTGCGGCGCGACAAGTGTGAGGCCGCCGGGCCGTGCCTCGCTGTGCGCGCGACAGACATTTTCTGGCCACATTTTCTTGGTGCTTTGGGGTCGCGTGGGTCGGGGCGGGCGGGATCCGTCGCGGTGTACAAGCTCCGATCGATCGTGGTCACGCTCGTGCGCGCTGACACCCGCCGGAAAGGATATCCATTCCGCCCACTCATCACGGCCGCGGCGGGGGCTGGCCCCTTCCCGGCGTAAAGCACGACAGGGCTCGCGGGATTCGCTCGCGTCCGAACAGGTGGCAGACAAACCAAAGCTGGTGCAAGACTTTTGAGTTTTGAAGACCCGAAGGGTAGCACTAGCACGGCTCTGGCAAAGGTTTTCAGGGGGGATATCCGGTTGGTTGGCAGTAGCGGGGGAGGCTCAAACTCGCATGTGCTCAGATCAGACTAGCACGCACCTAGGCTCGGCATTTTCTTCCAGCTTCAAGCGCTGCATTGGCTGCACGAGCCATCTGCCGGGCTACAAGACTACTCCATGTGCTTTTGTTTTCTGGAGAGAGGAGAAACACATTTTCCCCACACTTCTCAAATATGTGAATGCAGAACAAAAAACTGTTACGTACAGAAGCAAAAAAGGATCATGGATAGTGTGTTGGTCCGCTACGTACTCAATCAATAAACGTTATACTGTTCAGAATTTCAGACACCAACCAGTCGCGGACGATGATTGCATAACGCCACTATCCTGTTCACCGGTTGTTACTCTCCAGGGTGGTGCCCCAGCCTAACTATGTTGTACGTGTCGTCCCGTCGTACAAGTGCCTTGCGTGCACCTTGCGCTCGACCCCACCGTCAACAGTGTCACACTGGATAACCATTTGGGATTGGCTGCGGCGAATAGCCTGCAGCCACCTTGAGACAGTGCCACTCGTAAACAACGGGACCTTAATTTGTGCTTGATCAACACACGTATGTTGCTTTGCTTCCTTGGTTGGTTGATGAGCGTGGAGTGAGGAGTAGATTAATAATAAGATTATACTCCAGGAGTACATTTGTACGTGGTGGTTGACACGGTAGCGACGAGCGCACATGCCAGTTGGTACGGCCGCCGCAACAGGAATTACCAAGCGTCAGATACTTTCATAGCCTCAACTTTAATTTAGAGGGAATGCCGCTCTAATCATACAAACGCTTTGCTTCCTCTGGGCGTGGTAATTGAAAACAGATGCCAAGTCCTAATAGATGTTGCGAACCAACTTGTGATTAGATGGTTGACGACTTCATCAATCTTAAGATGATGTTCCGGCTCCGTCTCTTGAAGTTGCTCGTCTGCTCGGTCAGGATGTGCGCGTGTGCGTTTATAGAGATGATGTATGTGTGTATGTATGAGTGTCTGCATCTGTAGTGTGTATCAAAAAACAAGTTCTAGTAGATGTCATAATGCGAATATTAAATAACCAGTGCAAATAGGCATAGAAAATTGTGCATGCTACCCGTGAGTCAGCTGATGATGCGCGTAGAAAACCGGTCGCCTTACGAATTGTTTGATTCAACCCATCTGATCCATTACCCGAACTGTCGCCTTTCGCAACATGGTTGACATTGCAGAAGGAAGTCGACAACATTATCGACGTTGCCGAAGTCTACAACATAGCATTACAACGGAAGCTCCAACCATCATTACGTCGCCCTCTGCTGTTGTTGCAACATCACCGTTGTTTGAGTAGCGGCATGTGACGCCTCCGATTCAATCGTACACTAATCATATACGCAAACATGTACGATCAAGATCAGAGACTCACGGGAAAATATCACAACACAACTCTAAAAATAAAATAAGTCATACAAGTATCATAATACAAGCCAGGGGCCTCGAGGGCTCGAATACAAGTGCTCGATCATAGACGAGTCAGCGGAAGCAACATATCTGAGTACAGACATAAGTTAAACAAGTTTGCCTTAAGAAGGCTAGCACAAACTGGGATACAGATCGAAAGAGGCGCAGGCCTCCTGCCTGGGATCCTCCTAAACTACTCCTGATCGTCGGCGGCGGCCTGCACGTAGTGGTAGGCACCCTCGGTGTAGTAGGAGTCGTCGAAGGTGGCGTCTGGCTCCTGGGCTCCAACATCAGGTTGCGACAACCGAGAAGAAACGAAAGGGGGAAAAGAGGGAGAAAAGCAACCATAAGTACTTGTCGTGGAATTGTCACGGCAGATGCCCATCGCAACTAGGAAGCAAGAAGGGGTTAATCGGGACAAAGGACACGAGGTTTATACTGGTTCGGCCCCTTACGGTGAAGGTAAAAGCCTATGATCCAGTTTTGAGTGGGATTGCTTATGTCTCGATAACTAGGGAGCGAATCCGCTTGACCTAGCTCTCGATTTATGGTTACTTGCCCTAAACCGCCGCCGGGTCGTCCCTTTATATACAGAGGTCGACACCCAGCGGCTCATAGAGTCCCGACCGGCTCATAAACAGTCTCCGGCTCGGTCTCTCTCTATTCCTGCCTTATAGTACAAGTTACACATATATGGTGGTTTATCTCTACGGGCCTTAAGTCGCCCTTTGGGCCTTGGGCCCTTAACTAACCCGTCATCTCCAGAAGTGATCTTGGGCTTCATGAATCGTCTTAAGTATAACCCGGCGCCTCCTGGCGGGTCATACTAGTAATTATATCCCCAACATTAGGCCCCAGATTGATTTGAACTGGTTCATGTCAATCTTCAATACCTTAGGAAAAATCTTCTGCTCTCTGTCAAACGGAAATTTGTAACCCGCCATGATGTCATCTTCTGGATTTGCAATGACCCGCCATGACGTCATCTGTCATTAATTCATATTTTATCCAATAGATCTCAATGGATCTTTATCTTTAATAACCATCCCGAGAATCGAGGCGTCCTGACAAGCTGGATACCCATAATTTTTGGCCTCCTCGTTTTTCGCGCCCACTTATCAGTCTTTTCCTTATAAATAGGCACGACTGGTCTTTCTTCATTCTCCCCCTTTTCGTCGTCTTCTTCCTCTTGCGACCCTACTGCTGCCCAAACTCCGCCGCCGCCGCAGCGCACTTTGTCTTCCTCGACCCCGGCCGCTGCATCAACCTGAGCTTGTCCAAAGAACGGCGGCGACCCTCCGCAGTAGATCTGCTGTAACGCCCCGAGACCGACGCTTCAGACGCCTTCCATATATTTCGTGATCGCCGTGTGTTTCTTTTGCTTGCTCTATTTATTTTGCATTGCATCATGTCATCATGCCATCATGTCATTTAATTTTTAAAACTCAACTAAATAAATGGCATAGATTTTGATCTATTTAAATCGAGGGAATTCACATGGTGATTTCTCTTTATAACATATCCTCCCAATACTTAGGGAGCTATACTAAACCATTCCATTGGCGTGGAATCATCCATAACACATTTGCTCTGTTCTTCAAATTTCCTTTTATCCAACTCAACTTCAATTCTTCCTTTGGGGCCTTTTAGTAAAATTGAGTTGCAATTTTACTTTATCCAGAAATGTTCCAAATCTGCCCATAAAACACTTCTGGTGTGTAGGGTCACCTTCTATAGTTTTCAACCCGTTTAGAATTCATTCGAATGGGTTTCAAAATTCAAACCTGCCGAGTTAAATCCAACGCGTGTGGATTTTACTTCCTCTAAAAATCCTCAAGCCATTTTGTCAAGTTCCTCGTATTTTTGTGAGTCCGGGAAAATAATCCCCATGCCCAAATTCTTTGCCACCCATTTCTTTTCTCTCCTCTTCTTTCTTTGCTTTTCTGTTTTTGGAAGAGATTTAAAGGAGGGAGAAAGAGGAAGAGAAGCCCAGCCAAGAACTCAGGCCGGCCCATTTGCTCCTGGAGGCCCAGCCGCAACCCCTATCTAACCCTAGCCGATCGAGCAGCAGCTCATCTCGATCCCCGTCCTCCTCGTTCCCCATCTCCCTGGCGCCGCCACCCTCAGGAACCGCACGCGCTGCGCCCTCGTCCCGATCCCCTCCTACCCGTGCTCCTCGTCCGGCCCCGCCGACCAGCCGCGCCGCGCCCTCAAGCAGCTCGCCTCGCCGCTGCCTCCCCGCCACCCCGCAGCGTCTCGTCAGACCGCGCCCTGCCGCAGCTGCTCTTCCCGCGCGCCGCCGGACCTCCCCGCTGCCAGCACCATCGCCTCCCTGCCATGGCGCCGCCACGAAGCACCCAGCTGCTGGCTCGGTCGCTCCTCTGCTCCCGTTTTCCCTCTACAGCTTCACCGGTTCCTCTGCTCCATCATCTCCGCCCCGTGCCTCAACTCTGCGCCGTCCCCGTCGCCCTCCTTGCCTTGCTCAGGCCTCCTCTTCTGCACGACCCGAGGGCGCCTCTGCTCGTCGTGTTTGCGCGCCCAACGACCACCTCGGACCGCCAGCGACCTCTCCTGCTTCGCCTCCGTGCCTGCTTGCTGCAGCTGCCATGACCCTCCTCTACCTATTGCACCACCATCACCACGGCCGACCTCGCAGGCCACTCCATGCTTCTCCTGGATGCCCTTGTTTCCTCCTCTGTTCGGCCACAAGTGCATCGACCGGCGTACAGTGCACCGGGGCACAAGTTGCCTCTATTTGCGGGTGCTTCGTTTTGTGCTTCATGTTAACGTCGCCAAGTACCTCTACGATCGCTGTATCACCAAGATCATCCGGTCCAAGACCACCTCAAGTTTGTCTACATGAAACTGCCAAGTACCTCTACGCACAGATACGCCAAGACCGTCCTGGAGTTGTGAGGATCCGTTCGACTACGTCCGTTTGTCTTCTTCATGGACTCGTTCTTCTTCCTAGCGGGATCTCAGGCAAGATGACCATACCCTCGAAATCACTTCTATCTTTGCTTGCTAGTTGTCCGTTCTATTGCTATGCCGCGCTACCTACCACTTGCTATATCATGCCTCCCATATTGCCATGTCAAGCCTTTAACCCACCTTTCCCAGCAAACCGTTGTTTGGCTATGTTACCGCTTTTGCTCAGCCCCTCTTATACCGTTGCTAGTTGCAGGTGAAGATGAAGTTTGTTCCATGTTGCGACATGGATATATTGGGATATCACAATATCTCTTATTTAATTAATGCATCTATATACTTGGTAAAGGGTGGAAGGCTCGGCCTTATGCCTGGTGTTTTGTTCCACTCTTGCCGCCCTAGTTTCCGTCATACCGGTGTTATGTTCCTTGATTTTGCATTCCTTACGCGGTTGGGTGTTTTATGGGACCCCTTTGACAGTTCGCCTTGAATAAAACTCCTCCAGCAAGGCCCAACCTTGGTTTTAACATTTGCCACCTAAGCCTTTTCCCTTGGGTTCTGCAGACTCAAGGGTCATCTTTATTTTAACCCCCCCCGGGTCAGTGCTCCTCTGAGTGTTGGTCCAAACTAAAGCACCGTGCGGGACCATCCCTTGGCAACTTGGGTTACGTCGGTACCTGTACGCTTAGCTTATCCGGTGTGCCCTGAGAACGAGATATGTGCAGCTCCTATCGGGATTTGTCGGCACAGCGGGTGGTCTTGCTGGTCTTGTTTTACCATTGTCGAAATGTCTTGTAAACCGGGATTCCGAGACTGATCGGGTCTTCCCGGGAGAAGGAATATCCTTCGTTGACCGTGAGAGCTTATAATGGGCTAAGTTGGGACACCCCTGCAGGGTATTAGCTTTCGAAAGCCGTGCCCGCGGTTATGAGGCAGATGGGAATTTGTTAACGTCCGGTTGTAGAGTACTTGACACTTGACTTAATTAAAATACATCTACCGCGTGTGTAGCCGTGATGGTCTCTTTTCGGCGGAGTCCGGGAAGTGAACACGGTTTTGGGTTATGTTTGACATAAGCAGGAGTTCAGGATCACTTCTTGATCATTACTAGTTGACGACCGTTCCGTTGCTTCTCTTCTCGCTCTTATTTGCGTATGTTAGCCACTATATATGCTAGTGCTTGCTGCAGCTCCACCTCATTACCCCATCCTTTCCTATAAGCTTAAATAGTCTTGATCTCGCGGGTGTGAGATTGCTGAGTCCTCGTGACTCATAGATACTTCCAAAACAGTTGCAGGTGCCGAGGATACCAGTGCAGGCGATGCTACCGAACTCAAGTGGGAGTTCGACGAGGACCTTGGTCGTTACTATGTTTCTTTTCCTTTTGATCAGTAGTGGAGCCCAGTTGGGACGATCGGGGATCTAGCAGTTGGGTTGTCTTCTTTTCTTTTGGTTCCGTAGTCGGACCTATGTGTGTACTCTGATTGATGTATGATTTATTTATGTATTGTGTGAAGTGGCGATTGTAAGCCAACTCTTTATCCCATTCTTGTTCATTACATGGGATTGTGTGAAGATGACCCTTCTTGCAACAAAACCACAATGCAGTTATGCCTCTAAGTCCTGCCTCGACACGTGGGAGATATATTCGCATCGTGGGTGTTACAAGTTGGTAATCAGAGCCATCCCCGACTTAGGAGCCCCCTGCTTGATCGAATCGCTGACGTTGTTGAGTCTAGAAACAAAAATGTTTTGAGTCTTAGGATTATATATATCGGAGAGTAGGATTCTTTTTACTCCTCAGTCCCTTCGTCGCTCTGGTGAGGCCTCCTGACGTAGAAGTTTTGACTTTTCTCTCCTCAAATTTCACTAAAAAAAATTTAGGATCACGCGGGTATCTTGGAATCGTTCCGATGGTTTTGTGACGAGAACATTGTTCTTGGTGCCTCCTCACATTTAGGGGTTGTGGCAGTGTCCCGGGGAGTTTAGCTCCGAGGTGTTGTCGTCACAATTTTATCGTTGCAGTTCTGGAATACCTGAGTTTCGCCGACATCGAAAATCTCTTTTATGCAGTTGTTGGTGAGATCACCTCGACGCCACCCAGTACTGGGGCGGGAGTTCGGGAGTATTGCCATAACTCGTATAACGGATGCTTTTCGAAGGTTGAGGTAAATGATTTCCGAAGGTTTCTTGGTTATGTGTTGAAGGATGGATACAGCTGGATCTAGGTATTGTTAGTTTGGGTGATATATTTTGTGTCCCCTGTATCCCCAACACCTGATTGCATAACCAGAAAGTTTCGGGAGTTTATAAGTGGGAATTCAAGTATCTCGTAGGATATCTTTCCAACACACACATGATACGATATGGGATCTATCATATGTTTGTTTCCGGCTTATTCTGCGAGCCAATCCTTTGTTTTGTTTTGTTTTGTGGTATTCGAGTTGCTTCAATGACAAGTGTTGATTCCATACCTTATTCTAAGCGGTGTTCTCATATTCCTATGTGGATACTAATCCTTCGTGATCATCGAGTTTTCCATCTTAATTCTATTTCCAACCGGTGCGTTTCTCTTCGAGATGATCCCATCATTCTCCCCATTCGGAAGATCAATAATAAGTTTTCTCAACATTGTTTATTTCATCTGCCCCAAGTTGCCTTTGTTTTCCCGCCCTCCCACCCTCTTTCTTCAAGGACTCAGATTTCTTAATCATGTATCCATCTTATGGAGGTGAAGTTTCTTCATTCTTTTCAATCAATGTTCTTATCCGGTGATTCTCAGGAAGATGCTCAGGAAGCTTCAAGTTTATCATTCTTCATTCTCGTATTCTTTTCCGGTGGATTCAATTGAAGCTTTCAGTGTTGATTATAGCCCTTTCCTCCTTTCAAATGCTTTCTCATGCCGGTATATCTCTTAATCAATCCCCGCTTGCTATTCAATTGTTCCGGAGTGCTGAAGATATCTCTGAAGATTCGTGTATCCACTCCGCGTCAATTCTAACTATTTCGAGGTTGTTACCTCATTCAAGCTATTTAATTCAACCGGCGCAATCTTTCTTTTAATCATTCAACGGTGTTTCTTTTGAGTGGGCCCTAACCCACAGGTCTTTTCCCAGGATCTTACCCGACTCTTCTAATTTTCCCGGAGCTATTCCCAAATTCATTTCAAAGTTTGACGTAAGAATGAATTATCATCAGTCATATGTCTTTCTCCAAGATCTTTCAAATTATTTTCATTGTTGATTCAACCTTTCTATTCTTCATGGTTCCGGAGTGCCTCAACAATTCATGGTGGTGTTTCTCATCATCATTCTCAACATTTCAAGATCAAGGTAGAGATTTCTCCTAAAATCTTAGTCCACTCTCTTGAAGATTCATGGTTCTAGCTTATGCCATCCTCTCATAATTGTTTTCGATTACGAGAATTCTTTTCATACCCACCCGGAGCATTTCATGAGTTGTTTTCGCTTCTTGATCATCCAAAGGCCATCATTCAGAAGATTTCTTCGTTCTAAGTTTTCAGCCTCGTTCTCCCATTATTCTAAATTGATGTCTCTTCGTTCATCTCCATAGTCTTCCGGTGCATCGTTCAAGTATTCTCTAATCAACTCGTGATCTCTTCGTTCACTTGTATCTAAATTCTCTCAAGTATCTCCGTTCATTTTCTAATTCTTTCGGGTGTTTCTTTATCTTTTCTTCATTCATTTTCAATTCTTACGGTGGTTCATTCAAGAATTCTCTTCCGTTGTTATCGTATCAATTCATTCGTTCTTTTCCAAATTCTCTTCCGTTGTTACCGGTGGTTCGTTGAAGTCCTTCTCAAGGTTGCGCTATATCTATCTTAATCCTTTCTACGAGAATAAGTAGTATGCCAAAATCCATTGCTTGTCATCAATTTAAATTGGTGAAGGATACACATAACATAATTCTTGTTCTTGTTTCATCCAAGTGATTAATTCCTTCTTCCGGAGTTCGTAATGGTATCAATTTCTCAGTTCTAAGTTGTTCATCTCTTCTTTCTGGAGTTTGTTCATCATATCACATTCTCGGTTCGAGATGCTTCATCTTTTATTTCCGGAGTTCAAAGTTTCCTCATTATATCGTCCTGAAGCTCCATCTAAATCATTGCAAGACTTCACCTTGTTCTTTCAACTTCTATTTTCTTTCTATCATCCTTTTGTTTAATGGAGTTCTTCATGGAGGCTCTACATGGTGCTTCGTCAAGGATTCCTTTCATTCTTCAATTGTTCTTCAAGAATTCTCTCGAAGTTATGATTCGCCTAACTATACTCTGAAATAAACATGGTGTTCAACACATGTCTTGTTTTGAGGAGTTCAAGTATTCTTCATCTTGCATTCCGAAGTGCAATTCTTCCTACCTTATCTTTTGAGGTGGTGTTATGTCATTCTTGACAATTTGAGTTCGCGTTTCATGATTCACATGTTGTCAGGGATGAGATATTTTAAATCCATCAATCTGTTTGTTGGAGTTATCTTGTGTCATATTTCACCTAAAGCCTTCCCTAAGGAATGTTGCTATTCTGGGGCTTATCAATGATCCAAGTTTTCTCCTATCCTCCCGGCGAGAGAAGTTTTCATCTCTTCGTTGATCTCAAGCAAGCAATTGTTTCCGTTAGTGGCGGGTTGTCACCTCATAATTTTGAGATGTGTTCCATAAGCCCACAACAAGCTTGTTCTTTTCGTTGTTGATTTTTCCAACAACTCTGTTCAATCCTTCTTTTTTTAAGGATGCTCTCTCAAATTCGTCTGTGGTAGAAGTTGTTGTTCTCTTCTCTGTTCTTTTCATTACACTCTTTTGTTCTGGAGGCATTGTGATGTTGCTCTCTTCACCCATCATATCGCTTTGTCAAGATCATGTTCTTTTATTGCTTATCCATTTAACCGGAGTGTTGTGTCTATCATTCCTCTTTTAACCGGAGTCTCATCCAAATGCTTTCATTTTGCCAAGTTCAAATTCTATTCTTTTCATTTCCGACCGGAGCGTTATCGTAATTGATCCTTATCGTTCCTTGTACATCTCGTTTCAACCAGAGTGCTTGCATGTACTTCTCGTCCATTGTTCTCGTCATTCATAGCTTAGCAAACTCCAAGGTTCACATGGTGTTCCTTGTTTGTCTTTTCTACCGGTGTGCTTTCATATTCCTTTTTGATCCATCTCTTGTTCCATATTCTTCAACCTACAAAGGTTCTCGCAATGTTCCTGGTTCCTCTTTGATAATGGAGTGTTTGCAATCTCGTTCATCTCCCTTGTATTCTCTCTTTTCGTTCGTTCAATCTCTCAAGGTTCTTTGGTTTCACTCTTTTGTCAAAGAAGCAACTTAGTTTTACCTCTTCCTCTTCCGTTTCACTCCGGTGTCATCCTAGATCTCGGGACGAGATCCTCTTGTAGTGGTGGAGTGTTGTAACGCCCCGAGACCGACTCTTCAGACGCCTTCCATATATTTCGTGATCGCCGTGTGTTTCTTTTGCTTGCTCTATTTATTTTGCATTGCATCATGTCATCATGCCATGATGTCATTTAATTTTTAAAACTCAACTAAATAAATGGCATAGATTTTGATCTATTTAAATCGAGGGAATTCACATGGTGATTTCTCTTTATAACATATCCTCCCAATACTTAGGGAGCTATACTAAACCATTCCATTGGCGTGGAATCATCCATAACACATTTGCTCTGTTCTTCAAATTTCCTTTTATCCAACTCAACTTATTCTTCCTTTGGGGCCTTTTAGTAAAATTGAGTTGCAATTTTACTTTATCCAGAAATGTTCCAAATCTGCCCATAAATCACTTCTGGTGTGTAGGGTCACCTTCTATAGTTTTCAACCCGTTTGGAGTTCATTCGAATGGGTTTTGAAATTCAAACCTGCTGAGTTAAATCCAACGTGTGTGGATTTTACTTCCTCTAAAAATCCTCAAGCCATTTTGTCAAGTTCCTCGTATTTTTGTGAGTCCGGGAAAATAATCCCCATGCCCAAATTCTTTGCCACCCATTTCTTTTCTCTCGTCTTCTTTCTTTGCTTTTTTGTTTTTGGAAGAGATTTAAAGGAGGGAGAAAGAGGGAGAGAAGCCTAGCCAAGAACTCAGGCCGGCCCATTTGCTCCTGGAGGCCCAGCCGCAGCCCCTATCTAACCCTAGCCGATCGAGCAGCAGCTCATCTCGATCCCCGTCCTCCTCGTTCCCCATCTCCCTGGCGCCGCCACCCTCAGGAACCGCACGCGCTGCGCCCTCGTCCCGATCCCCTCCTACCCGTGCTCCTCGTCCGGCCCCGCCGTCCAGCCGTGTCGCGCCCTCAAGCGCATCGCCTCGCCGCTGCCTCCCCGCCACCCCGCAGCGTCTCGTCAGACCGCGCCCTGCCGCAGCTGCTCTTCCCGCGCGCCGCCGGACCTCCCCGCTGTCAGCACCATCGCCTCCCCGCCATGGCGCCGCCACAAAGCACCCAGCCGCTGGCTCGGTCACTCCTCTGCTCCCGTTTTCCCTCTATAGCTTCACCGGTTCCTCTGCTCCATCATCTCCGCCCCGCGCCTCAACTCTGTGCCGTCCCCGTTGCCCTCCTTGCCTTGCTCCGGCCTCCTCTTCTGCACGACCTGAGGGCGCCTCTGCTCGTCGTGTTTGCGCGCCCAACGACCACCTCGGACCGCCAGTGACCTCTGCTGCTTCGCCTCTGTGCCTGCTTGCTGCAGCTGCCATGACCCTCCTCTACCTATTGCACCACCATCACCACGGCCGACCTCGCAGGCCACTCCATGCTTCTCCTGGATGCCCTTGTTTCCTCCTCTGTTCGGCCACAAGTGCATCGACCGGCGTACAGTGCACCGGGGCACAGGTTGCCTCTATTTGCGGGTGCTTCATTTTGTGCTTCATGTTAACGTCGCCAAGTACCTCTACGACCGCTGTATCACCAAGATCATCTGGTCCAAGACCACCTCAAGTTCGTCTACATGAAACTGCCAAGTACCTCTACGCACAGATACGCCAAGACCGTCCTGGATATCGCAAGTACCACGACACGACGACCCTAGGATGCGCCAAGTACCCCTACCGTTAAGTACCTCTTCGCAAGACCAAGTTCCTCTATGCTACATGTACGACTACTGTCGCCGTGGATCCGACAAAATCAAGTGTTCAACTACCGTCGACCTTGGATTCGTCAAGTTCATCTTCGACACGTGTACCACTTCTTCCTACGTCCGTCGCGAGAACGTCTACTTCCGCTACCACATCGAACTCGACCTGAAGTGCACGCTTTGAAGGTATAACCCCGAGATGGCGCTCGTGGACCGTATGCATGTGTGTGGTATGAGATGCCCGTGTTTGCACCATGTCCGAGTTGTCATTACACGTTCCTCCTTGTTGTCATGTCGTCGACCCGTGGGAACCCGGTAACCGGGATCACCCCACCATCCTTGCATGACACGCTCCCGCCACACTTCCTTTTGCACCGGTATCTCCATGAGCTACCGGAACCGATATGTTGCCGTGGCATCATTTTCGGATTCGTTGCCGTGGTACCCCTTTCTTCCACCACGGTGACAAGTGCTTCATAACATGCTCATGTCAATATTTTCATTAAATTGCATAAAAACTTGCATTGTCATCCGCATCATGATAACAACATTTAAAAATGTTTATTATTGTTGTTTCCTTTAAATTGCTATTTATGCATATGGGGATTTTCCGGAATTGTTGTTTGTTATTTCCGGCCTCATTTAAACTTGCCTAGATAGGTTGTTTAATTATGCTTCACCCCTTGCTATGTTTAATAACATTTAATATTGTTGGGTACATAACCGAGAGAGAACTAAATATTTGAATGTGGTGTTTCGTCAATATGCAACTCGTTGCATATTGAGCTCCACCTAATTTGTAGTATTGTTTGTTGCATTTTGTCATGCCATGCTTCATTTAAACCGGACATGCATCATACTTGATTGTGCATCATGCCATGTGTATGTGGTGGTTGTTTACTATGTTGTTTGCTTCTTTCGGGTTTGCTTCTCTCGTTAGCTTCGGTTTCGTTCCGGAGTTGTGAGGATCCGTTCGACTACGTCCGTTTGTCTTCTTCATGGGCTCGTTCTTCTTCCTAGCGGGATCTCAGGCAAGATGACCATACCCTCGAAATCACTTCTATCTTTGCTTGCTAGTTGTCCGTTCTATTGCTATGCCGCGCTACCTACCACTTGCTATATTATGCCTCCCATATTGCCATGTCAAGCCTTTAACCCACCTTTCCCAGCAAACCGTTGTTTGGCTATGTTACCGCTTTTGCTCAGCCCCTCTTATAGCGTTGCTAGTTGCAGGTGAAGATGAAGTTTGTTCCATGTTGGGACATGGATATGTTGGGATATCACAATATCTCTTATTTAATTAATGCATCTATATACTTGGTAAAGGGTGGAAGGCTCGGCCTTATGCCTAGTGTTTTGTTCCACTCTTGCCGCCCTAGTTTCCGTCATACCGGTGTTATGTTCCTTGATTTTGCGTACCTTACTCGGTTGGGTGTTTTATGGGACCCCCTTGATAGTTCGCCTTGAATAAAACTCCTCCAGCAAGGCCCAACCTTGGTTTTAACATTTGCCACCTAAGCCTTTTCCCTTGGGTTCTGCAGACTCAAGGGCCATCTTTATTTTAACCCCCCGGGCCAGTGCTCCTCTGAGTGTTGGTCCAAACTAAAGCACCGTGCGGGACCATCCCTTGGCAACTTGGGTTACGTCGGTACCTGTACGCTTAGCTTATCCGGTGTGCCTTGAGAACGAGATATGTGCAGCTCCTATCGGGATTTGTCGGCACAGCGGGTGGTCTTGCTGGTCTTGTTTTACCATTGTCGAAATGTCTTGTAAACCGAGATTCCGAGACTGATCGGGTCTTCCCGGGAGAAGGAATATCCTTCGTTGATCGTGAGAGCTTATAATGGGCTAAGTTGGGACACCCCTGGAGGGTATTATCTTTCGAAAGCCGTGCCCGCGGTTATGAGGCAGATGGGAATTTGTTAACGTCCGGTTGTAGAGTACTTGACACTTGACTTAATTAAAATACATCAACCGCGTGTGTAGCCGTGATGGTCTCTTTTCGGCGAAGTCCGGGAAGTGAACACGGTTTTGGGTTATGTTTGACGTAAGTAGGAGTTCAGGATCACTTCTTGATCATTACTAGTTGACGACCGTTCCGTTGCTTCTCTTCTCGCTCTTATTTGCGTATGTTAGCCACTATATATGCTAGTGCTTGCTGCAGCTCCACCTCATTACCCCATCCTTTCCTATAAGCTTAAATAGTCTTGATCTCGCGGGTGTGAGATTGCTGAGTCCTCGTGACTCACAGATACTTCCAAAACAGTTGCAGGTGCCGAGGATACCAGTGCAGGCGATGCTACCGAACTCAAGTGGGAGTTCGACGAGGACCTTGGTCGTTACTATGTTTCTTTTCCTGTTGATTAGTAGTGGAGCCCAGTTGGGATGATCGGGGATCTAGCAGTTGGGTTGTCTTCTTTTCTTTTGGTTCCGTAGTCGGACCTATGTGTGTACTCTGATTGATGTATGATTTATTTATGTATTGTGTGAAGTGGCGATTGTAAGCCAACTCTTTATCCCATTCTTGTTCATTACATGGGATTGTGTGAAGATGACCCTTCTTGCGACAAAACCACAATGCGGTTATGCCTCTAAGTCGTGCCTCGACACGTGGGAGATATAGTCGCATCGTGGGTGTTACATCTGCGTCCGTAAGTCTCTGCTTTTCCGCACCTTAGATCCACATTAGGGTTTGCGAGTTCCTCTGTGTTCTTCGCTGTTCATCACGGATTCTTCGTGGTTTCTCCACTGCGTCCTCTTTTGATCTAAAAGAAGTATGAAACTCATGCGGTAGCTGTTTCGCATCCATTTCAGATGCTAGTAGATCCCCTTTTCCTGTACAAAAGCCTCTTTAGAACTGATGAACTCCTCTATACTTGTTTTTTAGGTCTAGAATATTTTTCCTTTTCTGAGCAACCGTTGATCTAAAATAATAATTGCAATTTGTGAAACCTGTTTTTGTGACACTTAATCAACGTCCGCGTCTTGATAGATCCACCTAGCCATGGCGGCTCTAATCACTTACTTAAATTGCAATGCTCAATAGATAACATCCACCACACATGGCGGCTTAAATAATCTGACATAATTAGCCATATATCATTAGGCCCCTTTATAAGCCGCCATCTTGAATACGCATTGAAATATTTCTCTCCGGCTTAAATTTGAACCGGAAATTTTTACTATGTCTTTAGGCTTTCATCGTAATGGCACCAAAAGCACCCACGACATGCAACTGGGTTAAATCCATCGTCACAGACAAGACGCTGGATGACTTTGTAAAAACCGGCTATCTGCCGAAGAAGGAAGTCATGTCTTATCGTGCTCCTAATCTGGATGAAGAAATTCCTCAGCCCAAAGAGGGGGAAGTTATTATCTTCACGGATCACATGAACCGGGGTTTTTCACCATCGGCTCAAAGTTCTTCAGAGACGTCCTCACTTCTTTAATCTCCGTCCTCAAGACATCGGACCCAATTTCGTGTCTAATATTTGCAATTTTCAAGTGTTCAGTGAAGTATATCTTGGAGAAGAACCCAATATTTTACTCTTCAGGGAGCTATTTTACTTGAACCACCAGAAGGAATGTGCCAACCGTCAAAGCTTGGAACTTGGTGGTGTCTCAATCCAACGTCGGAGAGATGCAATCTTTCCTTATGCCAACCCGCCGAGCCATCCCAAAGACTGGAACCAGACATGGTTCTACTGCCAAGATACTTCTCCGGCTAATGAGAACCCATTGCCCGGCTTTCGCGCCTCGCGCCTCGAATCTACTCATCCTTTACCAGACAAGCTAAATGCTGCTGAACGCCAGAAACTTGCCCCCACCATGTCCAAAGTCAAAGCTCTTTTGGGGAATGGCTTGAGTGGTATCGATTTAGTCCGGGTTTGGGTTGCTTGGCGGATCATTCCATTAAGCTGCCGTGCCGGGTTGATGTGCACCTATACCGGCGAGCAAAATGATTCTCTACGTCACAGTTCTATTGATTTACCTGAAGATGTCATTGATGATACGACAAAGTCGCTCTTGAACGAGAGCCTGGCAGATTGTAGCCAGTTTTGCTTAAGTCCCTTCTGCAAAGCTAACCCGGCTCCAAAAGTAAGCCGCCAAACTTAAGTATTCTTATCTTCACCCTTAAGGTTTTGTCTTTACTCATACTCTCACTGCTTTTTCACAGGCTAGCGATAATTTCTGGAAAGTCAAATATGGTCACGAAGCTGTAAAAAGGGCCAGGAAGGCCAAGAGAGCTGCTAGAAAAGAAGCCGCGAAGAAGGGCAAGAAAGCCACCGCCTCTGACTTGCTACGGCTAGAGGAATCTTCCGAGTCAGAGGTAGCCCTTGACTCTCTTGGCTCCTTTTTTAACCATCTTATCGACACTGATTATCAGCAGGAAGATACGGGAACCAGTCATTGAAAAGATGAAGAGGTAACTATAATTTCCTCCGACTCCGAGCCTTTGCCAAGACAGAAAATTCGAAGAGTAACCCGGAAAGTAAGATTTTCACATCCCTAAGCTTATCGCGATCCTCAATTTCTTTTGAAGCGACAGATTCATGAGAGCCGGAGGCAGACCCAGACCAGCAAAGATGCGGAACTCTCCTTCGGCTTACCCAATGCACCAAGAAAGCGTCGGAACGAGGTCACCTCCGATTTATATCCCTTTTATCCTTTGGCGGGTCTCACTCGTCAACCACTCAATTCTTCTGACTCAAATTATCAGGAAGCTTCACCTTCCTCCGGCGAGTCAATGCAGTCCAATTTGCCGGATTTTAAAACCGCTCCAGGGTAATGATAACCTACTTAACCTGTATTCATTTCAATTTGTTGTATTTGTACCGGCCTTTTGATCTTATGCAGTGGACAAGCAAAGCCCAGCAAAAGGGCGAAGAAGAACAAGCCGGCCGAAGAGCCGATCTTAAATGAGCCGGAACTTGGAACGGCCGCACCTGAAGCCTCCACTCATGAACCGCCGCTTGAGCCAGCCCATGACATACCAACGCCCATTGCTGACCCGCCTGTCGAGCAAGCCGTCAATGATTCTGAAAACCCAGAATTCCCTAGTCCGGCCAAGACGGATGACCCTCGAGATCTTGATGTCGAAATCACCAAGACCGGCTTTGTTGAGCCGGGGAGGCCAACTGTGCTGGCCAAGTGTTCTGTTAAGGAGGAACTTCTGGAACGCCGCAAGGCTAAGCTTGATGTCGCTGATTATACTCACATGAGTATCGGAGAAATCTTTTCTGGCTATATGAGCCAAGCGCACAACAGCCGTGACATAGAAATTGACATGGTGAAGCAGATGCACCAGAAGTTTGAGGTACAATCCTTTCTCTGTACTTATTTATCCTTACCACGCCAGCCCCCAAGTCTATTGCTTATGATGAAATATGCTGTAGACTTAGAAACAAACTGATAACATTAGTAATATGTCTGGACAAGATATATAAGAAATCCGGCTTACGCTGTAGCCCCCAAGGGCCGGCTTAAGCAGCATGTTTGAACCGGTCCTTATCATGATTGAATCAAATAAAATACTTTGTAACAGCAAAATATGCATTAGCCCCCAAGTGCCAAGTATCTTTGCTTGCAAAGTGCTTGGGACTTACTATCATGAACCGCCACTTTAAGCAAAATTCTTCAGTATACATTAGTCCCCAAGTGCCAAGTGTTATTGCTTGCAAAAGACTTGGGACTTAATACTGTATGCCAATACTCATGATTCTTGACCCGGTATTTGTGCAGGCCACGACTGCTCAACTTCAATCAGAACTGTCTGAACTAAAGAGCCGCCTGGAGGCCCAAGAAGCTGAAACTCAAAAGGCTAATCCAAATTTGAATTCAGTGTATCTGAACAGGAGAAACTGAAATCCGAATCTGAAGTATAAAAGAAAGCCTGGGCTGACGAAAAAATTGCTTTAACCCAACGAGCCGAAGCAGCGGAGAAAGCTCTTGAAGAGGTAACAACTGAATTATCCGGCTTAAAACACCGTGTATCTCAGATGGTTTCTGCAATCTTTGGTAAGTCGCCTTGCAAGTGTTATATATTTGAATCTTTCTAATAAGCATAATATTGTCATGAACTCACCTGACATTGTAATGCAGGCTCCAAAGCATGCTGATAAAGCTGAAGGCGGTTTATACGCTGGTGGAACAACTCTACACCGGATCTCAGCGTGCCTTGGCTGCAGTTGCGCTGTCAAACGAAGTCCCCACACTCCTGGCGGATGTACTGAAACGGCTTGCTGTGCTGCCCCAGCGGTTCAATGAGTTAAGGCGATCTTCTGCGAGAGCCGGAGCCGTAGCTGCATTGAGCTGGGCCAAGGTGTGGCTGCCGGAGCTAGACCCGGCCGACATCGCCATTGGATATCCAAGCCTGAAGGAGGACGGTTCATCATTTGAACAGAAGGACTTCACTGCTTGTGTGAAGGAAATACGCCCCGTGGCCACTCTGATTGGCAATGACACAAATCTTACTAAGTACCAACCGGGTTATGACGCAGAAAATAAGAGAATTCCAACGCCACATTATGCAGTGACCAGCCTGATCCCTCCAATTCGTAAGCATACCTTCGCCCCTGAAGTTGACCCGACCGGATTAATTGATGATGAAGCTGAATTTGAAGCTTTGAGTGGCATTGACTGGTCATCATCAACCTTCCAGGACAGGGAACAAGATGGAGGAGTGGAAAGGGATGATCCGGAAGCTTCAGGCCAACAAAACAACTGATCCGTCGAGCGGCTCATATTTGTGTTTTGCTAAAAAAACAATGTTAATCACTTGGACTCGGGGAGTCATGTAATAGGGTAGAAATAACTTGCTTTTGCCGTGCCATCGTGCACGTGTTTGGTGCTCAACACTGTTAAGCCGCCATGTTATATTCACCCGTGTTATACTTTATCATCTGTTTTCCTTATGCTTAAGAAAGTTTTTGAACTGCCCTGCATATAGAAATAAATCACAAAGCCCTTAGCAGTTTACTACAAGGTGGATCATATATCTTACATAAACCCGGATCATGAAAAAGAGTCATAGATAAGCCGGTTATCAATTATAACTTTGAAACAAAACTATAATATCATACCTGTGATCCTTTGATTTGTATTGCCGGTTTATGTGACCCGAACAGTAAGGGTGGTGACCCAATCTTGTAGAAGCCGGTACTTCCACACATATGACTATTGTTATATGCTGACAACTTATCGACCAAGGCCAAGCCGGGATAAATAGAAGCCACTCATGAAACGCTTCCAATAGGATCAAAAAAAGTCTCAAGATAAATTCAAAAAGACTATTTGCAAAAAAAAAAATCAGACAAAATAAACAAAATTTTGAGGCTTCTGATTCGAATACGATCAGTAAACCGTTCCAAAGGGGTTAAGCTAGGATTCGAATACGATCATGTAGTGTGATGCCCCCGATTCAATCATACACTAATCATGCACGCAAACGTGTACGATCAAGATCAGGGACTCACGGGAAGATATCACAACACAACTCTAAAACATAAATAAGTCATACAAGCATCATAATACAAGCCAGGGGCCTCGAGGGCTCGAATACTAGTGCTCGATCATAGACGAGTCAGCGGAAGCAACAATATCTGAGTACATACATAAGTTAAACAAGTTCGCCTTAAGAAGGCTAGCACAAACTGGGACACAGATCGAAAGAGGCGCAGGCCTCCTGCCTAGGATCCTCCTAACTACTCCTGGTCGTCGTCAGCGCGCTGCACGTAGTAGTAGGCACCTCCGGTTTAGTAGGAGTCATCGTCGACGGTGGCGCCTGGCTCCTGGGCTCCAGCATCTGGTTGCGACAACCAGGTAGAAAGGAAAGGGGGAAAAGAGGGAGAAAAGCAACCGTGAGTACTCATCCAAAGTACTCGCAAGCAAGGAGCTACACTACATATGCATGGGTATATGTGTAAAGGGCCATATCGGTGGACTGAACTGCAGAATGCCAGAATAAGAGGGGGATAGCTAATCCTGTCGAAGACTACGCTTCTGGCCACCTCCATCTTGCAGCATGTAGGAGAGAGTAGATGGTAAGTTCACCAAGTAGCATAGTATAGCATAATCCTACACGGCGATCCCCTCCTCGTCGCCCTGTTAGAGAGCGATCACCGGGTTATATCTGGCATTTGGAAGGGTGTGTTTTATTAAGTATCCAGTTCTAGTTGTCATAAGGTCAAGGTACAACTCCGGGTCGTCCTTTTACCGAGGGACACGGCTATTCGAATAGATAAACTTCCCTGCAGGGGTGCACCACATAACCCAACACGCTTGATCCCATATGGCCGGACACACTTTCCTGGGTCATGCCCGGCCTCGGAAGATCAACACGTCGCAGCCCTACGTAGGCACAACAGAGAGGTCAGCACGCCGGTCTAATCCTAAGCGCGCAGGGGTCTGGGCCCATCGCCCATTGCACACCTGCACGTTGCGTGGGCGGCCAGAAGCAGACCTAGCAACCTCCATTACAAAGGAAGTCACGTTACGCGATCCAATCTGGCACGCGCCGCTCAGTCGCTGACTCACGAAGGCTTCGGCTGATACCACGACGTCGAGTGCCCATATCTTTCCCACGTAGTTGGTTAGTGCGTATAGACCAAATGGCCAGACTCAGATCAAATACCAAGAACTCGTTAAGCGTGTTATTTTGAAGTAACCGCGGACGCCGACCAGGGCCAGGCCCACCTCTCACCTAGGTAGTCTCAACCTGCCCTGTCGCTCCGCCACAAAGATCCACCCAGAGGGCCGTCGGGACAAAGGTCCTTTCAGCCCCCAATCCGTGAATCACTCGCGGATACTCCTCGAGCCGACCCGACTTTAGTCACCACATGTATCATGTATAAAGCATATAAGTATATACCCGTGATCACCTCCCAAGTGATCACGGCCCGATAGTATAGCACAGCAGACGGACAAGAATGTAGGGCCACTGATGGAAAACTAGCATCCTATACTAAGCATGTAGGATTGCAGGTAAAGGTAACAACAGTAGTGGCAAAGACAGGCTATGCAGCAGAATAGGATTAACGGAAAGCAGTAACATGCTACACTACTCTAATGCAAGAGTATAGAGAAGAATAGGCGATATCTGGTGATCAGGAGGGGGGGCTTGCCTGGTTGCTCTGGCAAGAAGGAGGGGTCGTCAACAACGTAGTCGGTTGGGACACCAGTAGCGGCGTCGGTCTCGTAGTCTACCGGAGAGAAGAGGGGGAAGAAACAATAAATACAATGCAAACAAATGCATGACGATGCATGACATGACAAAGCGTGATGCTAGGTGTGCCCAATCGCGATAGTAGGTGATACCGGCAAAGGGGGGAAACATCTGGGAAAGTATTCCCGGTGTTTCGCGTTTTCGGACAGATGAACCGAAGGGGGGGAAGTTGCGAGTTTGCTATGCTAGGGATGTGTGGCGGACGAACGGGCTGTGTATCCGGATTCGTCTCGTCGTTCGGAGCAACTTTCATATACAAAATTTTTCCATCCGAGCGACGGTTTATTTTATATTAATTATTAAAGATTTAAATCATTTTTAGGATTAACAGAATTAATTAATTTAGGAAATACAATTATGACGCCAGCATGATGTCAGCGGTCAACTCTGACCGTTGACTGGTCAAACTGACCTTGTGGGTCCCACACGTCATTGTCTACTAACTAATTAACCTAGTTAATTAGTTTAATTAACATATTAGTTAGGTTAGTTACTTAATTAGGTTTATTAAACACAATTAATTAATTTAATTAATTAATTAACATTTTTATCTATTATTATTATTTTAAAATTCTTTTTTATAGTCATTCTGGGGCTGGGGCCCCTAGTCAGTGGCCCATAGGGCCATCGCGGGGCGGTTGCTAGCGGGCGTTGATGCCCAGCCCGTTTGGGCGCTTGCCCAGGATGACAGGGGGCGCCGGCCAGGGACGAGGCCACGGCGAGGGCGCGGCTAGGGTGCGTACGGGGCTCGGGTAGTGCGCGGCGGACGGGTGCGCAGCCAGGGGTGGCGTGGGTGCGCGCATGACCAGAGGTGAGGCGAAGCAGCAGCGCAGGTGAGGCCACACGCAGTCGACAACGGGCGCGACCGGGGCAAGTTAGCATTACTAGGGGAGGCAGAGGGAAGAAGGACTGGACGAGGGTGCTCACAGCGGAGCTGTAGGGGGGCGGCAGTGGGCTTGGGGAGGTACGTCGGCCGTGGTCGATGGCGAACGGCATCGGGGTCCGGAGGTTGGAGACGACCGAGGATCTGGCGATGCGCGACGTGGTCCGGCGGGGAGGAGGTCGGGGACGAGCGACGGAGACGGGGAGCGATCCGGCGACGGGGTGGCGAAGCGTTAGGGATCGGCTCCGGTGCCGATCCAGATCGGGACGAGGGGGATCCGGCGGAGGGGCTCGGTACGGCGATGTTGGAGGGGCGCCCCTCCTCTGCACGTCTGCGTGCGTGTGTCGTGTGTGTGCGGGAGGCGGCGCTGGGAGGGTGACGAGGGGGAAAGGGGAATCGTGGGGGAGTGGGGGTATGGGTTAGGGTTCGCTGGGGAGTGGGGGGTTAAGGGGAGGAGTGGGGATGGGCCGGCCTGGCTGGGTCTTGTGTTGTCCGAGTTGGGCCAGAATGGCCCAACGAGAGGGGGGTTGCCCCCCCCGTTTTACCTTTTCTCTTTATTTACTTTTAGTTTTATAAAAATTACCACTAGTGCCTAAATTTGTATTTATCAACAAACTACTGTGAGATTAATTCTTAACCCATAAAAAATAGTTTTAGCATTTTATAAATTCAATAGGCATTTGTTTAATTGTTTTCACTACTGTTTTAATTGTTTTAGAGCCTTTAAACATTTTATCAAAGCTTGGTTTCTCCACCATAATTACTTACGATTTATTTGACACAACCTGAACATTTTAGTTTTGATATAACTAACTCGAGTTTATCAACAGTAACCGAGGTGACGTGGTACCATTAGCAGAGGTTTACTGTAACTTGATTATCCGGGCGTCACAATTCTCCTCCACTACAAGAAATCTCGTCCCGAGATTTAAGAGGGAAGTAAAGGGGGAAGGTTCGGGTTACGAAATTCTAACGGATCTTCTCGGCCTTGGTTGCTCTTCTCGAAGAGTTCGATCCATTACGTGGATGCTTCATTTCTCTGCTTCTGGCAATCATGAGGAAGTCGGCATCCTTTCTTCAGGAATTCCATCGTACTTACGAAAGAATAAAGGGTGGGCATTCCGGGAGAACAGACCTCTGCAAGGTCGACTATCTGTTCGATAACATCGAGGAAGGTGGCGGAAGTAACTCTCGAATTGAAACTTACGAAAATATCGAGAGCAAGGTAAGGAGGTATCATGGGAAGTTTCGAGCGGGCAGGCAATCGTTGGGTGCCTGAAACAGGGCGTGAAAAGGGGTTCAAAGCAATGGGAATAAGTGTTGTGTCTGATACCAGAATTGATGATCTCTTGAAAGGTGGCTCGTCAATCACATACGAGGCCAAGTGCGAGGAATTAACTTTGGAAACCGGCGGTGTATAGGAGAGTCAGGTTTCGATCCCGTGGAACTGTGGGTTATGGGCCCACCATGTGGGTTAAAAATAGAGAGGGTGTTGTCATCTTGCATGGTCATGATAGCAAGGCAGGTCAGAAAATAGTCTGTCAGTTATGTCGCCAACAATGTCGGTACCAAGGGCGAGGAACGAAGAGAACCATTTTCCTGCTCGTTGAACGAGGCGGACCAATAGGCAAAGTTCTCGTCCATCGGTGGCTACCGGAATGTCATCAACAATAGTAATAGGGTCTTGCTGACAGAATTGTACACCGAGGGGTTTACGTAAGTGGAGAATATTACTTTTTAGATCATATAGGTCACAAGAAAGGTTAAACCAAACAATGGAAAGGAAAATGTGTTTAAACACATTATTCAGGGGTATATCCTTCCCAAGGACAAGCAGAGCATGATATCCATGACAGGATATAATTGTAGAAAACCCTTTAGGTATGGGGAGAGGAATTTGATGACCATACCCATACAATGGTGTTTTGGATAATTGATAAAGAAAAGATAGCATTTTGCTTCAAATGTTCTTATTGAAGATCGGAGTAACACAGACATGCTTCGAGATAGCATTGACATGGTCTTCAAGCAAAGGTCGGACTTGGATATACAAAGGATTCATCAGGAACAACTTATAGAATAAGTCTCACAATTTCCTCATGGAAGATTGGTTAACCTTGCTAAGATGGAAACTATAACAATAGGTCCTCCGGCCAGGTGTGCTAGGCATGACATCACCTTACCGGGTCATATAAAGACCAATATTGTGACTCTTGGAAAGTGTTCCAGCCATCATATCTGACCGAGATTCAGATCTGATCGGTGTTAGGATACCTCAGACTCGGGATGCCTGAGAAGAAAAGGTGCAACACAATTAGACGAGATGACATTGTGAGATTCTTGGAAACGATCTATGGAAGCGAGTTTCGAAACAAGAGTTCATCATTAAATCAAGGAGAGGATGAGGGGTGGCTGATGAGCTAAACGACAATTCATCGAGATTTCCAAAAGATGGATTTCCACAATCATGCGGACAAGGAGATAACATTTGTCGGATCAAATGATATAATGAGGTATGCTCGAGAAAAACATACCCAATTAAGCATTGGCTGAAAGGTGCACCCGAAATATGGGCTTAGGTAGCATGACCGATGTTAGAATGGTGGTTCGATAACCAATGGTCTAAGAATGAAATATCGACCATTAACGTCGAAGCAATAGGGTTGCTAGAAGTTTTGAAGTCGCACATCATAGTTCGATTGTCGGTTTTCCGGTTAGAAATAACACGGGGACCAAGGAATGAACGGATATGGCAAAATGTATCACCTGTATCAGGAATTCTTAAGAGGTGGTGAAATTCTCACGACATTCTTGACATAAAAGATGGTAATACTCCAAGGTAAAGACGAACAAATGCTGTATAGCAAGGATCTCAAGGTATAACACAAAACACGAACAAGTTTGTGTTGAACGGAAGGCAATAAAGTGGTCGGTGATAATACAAATCACCGAGGGCAAGGATGGTATTTCTCATCAAGAATTCAACTGATATTCTGGAAGAGCTCAGAATGCTGATGAGGTTCATGACACATTTGTCGAGAGATTTCAAGAAGATGTAATCGATAGGCGATGACATCAAGTTAAAGGAATGATGAAGCGAAAGGTTATTGGAACCATGGGTACGACACAAACTCGAAATCAAGCTTGTTGTTCAAGGCGAAATGATATGACGAGAAAGATCGACGTAAGCTTGGCTCATCGTCAAAAGTTGTGCTCCGGGAATAAGGACCAGGTAGCACATTTTAAGCTTTAACATGACGATGATGATGTAGCCAATCGGTTGGGAATGACATCAGCGAGTACAACTCGCAGGTAAGAAGGATTACAAAGAGTAGTTGAACCGTAGAACAGACTCAGTTCAGTTATCGGTGTTTCAAGTGACAAACAACTCAAAACCCGGAGAAAATTGGAATCATCGAGAAATAATAGTTGATGAAGAACTCACAAGAAGCTATGTAGTTCGGTGATATTCTCGAGATACCAGAGTGTAATACTCGACGGTAGAGCAGAGTAGACGGTGGACACGTGAAATGATCTGCAGAATACAAGTACTTCATCTTGTCTGAGAAACGGAATCAAAGGAGAACAATCATGGTCGGAACCACGGTTGCAAAGGACCAAACATGGATACTAGATGAACCTATATCAAGGAAATAGTTATGATTACAAGAAGTTTCCATGATAGGATCTACATCGTGTCCATGGGCATGAACACAAGTTCATGGTCGACTCCCACTTCTTCAATGTATAACCTTCCATTCACCTCTCGCTTTTTGAAAATGTCATTAGTTGTTGAAAGTTTTACCTGGTGCAATACCAGATAAGTATGACCCGTGAAATCTTTTGGGTTCACACAGATTAAGGAAGGCATAGGTTCAACCCATCAGGGCATCGTAGAAACATATCTTCAGGAGTAAATAATACAAGCTCAAAAGTAGAGCATAGTTGACAAGGCAAATGATACAATTTACCAAAGGCATTACGTATCAGGGGAAGAACTCAAGGTTTTCAGATTATGCGGGAACGGTCGGATAATAATCTACCAAACGATCTGGCGGACCGCCAAGAATCTGATGTGAGCATATATGTTCAACCAGAAGAAGAAATAATGCAAAAGGCATCGGATTATAGAAATATCTTGATAATTCGAGAGCTTAAATACAAGGAATTATCATTTCCAAATTGGGGGATCAGAAGCAAACACTCTGATTAAGGATGGATAAGTTGAATAGACTTAGGGGTACAATCGACAACAATTTAATTGGTCCAGAACCAACTCATGTTCAAACTGACGTCTGAGCCGAAAGGATGAATTATAGGATATGATTGAGGATTGCGAGCATTCGCAACTTATTGAATCAATGGACCCAAAATGATAATGACAAGGGATGCCAATAATGATTACTAGACTTATGGGATTAACCATGATGCAAGCAAGGAAGAATTTCAAGACCAATAGGCTGCTGAGGATTCTTGAAAGATCGGATAGTATTTTGAGGAATTTTGTGAAGCACCTGAACAACTGGGGAGAAACAAATCCTCGGTAAGTGTGAGGATTAATTTGTAGGCGTATTCAGGAAACAAGGAACTGCAAGGCAGTAGGCAAAAAGGATTCTCGAAACAACGACGAGTATTTCGGGGTATCTTGTAATAACGAGACCAACTAGGGATGAATGTAAGAATGGCAACTGCATGTAGTTATCCATAAGGGTTGACGGTGGAAGGGGAATTGCAAACGCGATGAACACAAGTTCTCGGGTTAACAACCGGGGGGGGGGGTGTATCTTCAGGGTCTTCTAATGAATCAAGCCATCATCTGGAGTGAAGTGGCTCTTCGGGAGAAAGTAGTTACGAGATCCTACTGTTAGGGTTAGCAAAAATCATTTAACCCGAATAGAAGAGAGATTAGAGTCCGAGAGTAAAGATCGAGGAGTAAAAGATCCTAATACCACCCAATGGCGACGTGGGCCCGTAAGCCACACATCCATGTTAGTAAAAGTTTTTCAGTCACTAGACTCAACTTTGGCCAAGGAGTTGGAAAGGGGATTCCTACAGGCAGTCGGCTCTGATACCAACTTGTGACGCCCCCAATTCAATCGTACACTAATCATGCACACAAACGTGTACAATCAAGATCAGGGACTCACGGGAAGATATCACAACACAATTCTAAAACATAAATAAGTCATACAAGCATCATAATACAAGCCAGGGGCCTCGAGGGCTCGAATACTAGTGCTCGATCATAGACGAGTCAGCAGAAGCAACAATATCTGAGTATATACATAAGTTAAACAAGTTTGCCTTAAGAAGGCTAGCACAAACTGGGACACAGATCAAAAGAGGCGCAGGCCTCCTGCCTAGGATCCTCCTAACTACTCCTGGTCGTCGTCAGCGCGCTGCACGTAGTAGTAGGCACCTCCGGTTTAGTAGGAGTCGTCGTTGACGGTGGCGTCTGGCTCCTGGGCTCCAGCATCTGGTTGCGACAACCAGGTAGAAAGGAAAGGGGGAAAAGAGGGAGAAAAGCAACCGTGAGTACTCATCCAAAGTACTCGCAAGCAAGGAGCTACACTACATATGCATGGGTATATGTGTAAAGGGCCATATCGGTGGACTGAACTGCAGAATGCCAGAATAAGAGGGGGATAGCTAATCCTGTCGAAGACTACGCTTCTGGCCACCTCCATCTTGCAGCATGTAGGAGAGAGTAGATGGTAAGTTCACCAAGTAGCATCGTATAGCATAATCCTACACAGCGATCCCCTCCTCGTCGCCCTGTTAGAGAGCGATCACCGGGTTATATCTGGCATTTGGAAGGGTGTGTTTTATTAAGTATCCAGTTCTAGTTGTCATAAGGTCAAGGTACAACTCCGGGTCGTCCTTTTACCGAGGGACACGGCTATTCGAATAGATAAACTTCCCTGCAGGGGTGCACCACATAACCCAACACGCTTGATCCCATATGGCCGGACACACTTTCCTGGGTCATGCCCGGCCTCGGAAGATCAACACGTCGCAGCCCTACGTAGGCACAACAGAGAGGTCAGCACGCCGGTCTAATCCTAAGCGCGCAGGGGTCTGGGCCCATCGCCCATTGCACACCTGCACGTTGCGTGGGCGGCCAGAAGCAGACCTAGCAACCTCCATTACAAAGGAAGTCACGTTACGCGATCCAATCTGGCACGCGCCGCTCAGTCGCTGACTCACGAAGGCTTCGGCTGATACCACGACGTCGAGTGCCCATATCTTTCCCACGTAGTTGGTTAGTGCGTATAGACCAAATGGCCAGACTCAGATCAAATACCAAGAACTCGTTAAGCGTGTTATTTTGAAGTAACCGCGGACGCCGACCAGGGCCAGGCCCACCTCTCACCTAGGTAGTCTCAACCTGCCCTGTCGCTCCGCCACAAAGATCCACCCAGAGGGCCGTCGGGACAAAGGTCCTTTCAGCCCCCAATCCGTGAATCACTCGCGGGTACTCCTCGAGCCGACCCGACTTTAGTCACCACATGTATCATGTATAAAGCATATAAGTATATACCCGTGATCACCTCCCAAGTGATCACGGCCCGATAGTATAGCACAGCAGACGGACAAGAATGTAGGGCCACTGATGGAAAACTAGCATCCTATACTAAGCATGTAGGATTGCAGGTAAAGGTAACAACAGTAGTGGCAAAGACAGGCTATGCAGCAGAATAGGATTAACGGGAAGCAGTAACATGCGACACTACTCTAATGCAAGAGTATAGAGAAGAATAGGCGATATCTGGTGATCAGGGGGGGGGGGGCTTGCCTGGTTGCTCTGGCAAGAAGGAGGGGTCGTCAACAACGTAGTCGGTTGGGACACCAGTAGCGGCGTCGGTCTCGTAGTCTACCGGAGAGAAGAGGGGGAAGAAACAATAAATACAATGCAAACAAATGCATGGCATGACAAAGCGTGATGCTAGGTGTGCCCAATCGCGATAGTAGGTGATACCGGCAAAGGGGGGAAACATCTGGGAAAGTATTCCCGGTGTTTCGCGTTTTCGGACAGATGAACCGAAGGGGGAAGTTGCGAGTTTGCTATGCTAGGGATGTGTGGCGGACGAACGGGCTGTGTATCCGGATTCGTCTCGTCGTTCGGAGCAACTTTCATGTACAAAATTTTTCCATCCGAGCGACGGTTTATTTTATATTAATTATTAAAGATTTAAATCATTTTTAGGATTAACAGAATTAATTAATTTAGGAAATACAATTATGACGCCAGCATGATGTCAGCGGTCAACTCTGACCGTTGACTGGTCAAACTGACCTTGTGGGTCCCACACGTCATTGTCTACTAACTAATTAACCTAGTTAATTAGTTTAATTAACATATTAGTTAGGTTAGTTACTTAATTAGGTTTATTAAACACAATTAATTAATTTAATTAATTAATTAACATTTTTATCTATTATTATTATTTTAAAATTCTTTTTTATAGTCATTCTGGGGCTGGGGCCCCTAGTCAGTGGCCCATAGGACCATCGCGGGGCGGTTGCTAGCGGGCGTTGATGCCCAGCCCGTTTGGGCGCTTGCCCAGGATGACAGGGGGCGCCGGCCAGGGATGAGGCCACGGCGAGGGCGCGGCTAGGGTGCGTACGGGGCTCGGGTAGTGCGCGGCGGACGGGTGCGCAGCCAGGGGTGGCGTGGGTGCGCGCATGACCAGAGGTGAGGCGAAGCAGCAGCGCAGGTGAGGCCACACGCAGTCGACAATGGGCGCGACCGGGGCAAGTTAGCATTACTAGGGGAGGCAGAGGGAAGAAGGACTGGACGAGGGTGCTCACTTACGATTTATTTGACACAACCCGAACATTTTAGTTTTGATATAACTAACTCGAGTTTATCAACAGTAACCGAGGTGACGTGGCACCATTAGCAGAGGTTTACTGTAGCTTGATTATCCGGGCATCACATGTAGCCCCCAGTGGCTTTTGGCGTTGCGCCGATCAAGAGGGTACCGACAGCTATGTTCTCTTTGGTTCGAATACGACCTATGTTTGAACAGGAAGCCCCCAAATGACCTTGAGAGTTTTTTAACGACGCTGATTCGAAAATGATCAACGTCGGACCCAAAAGAGGTTGAGCTATGATTCAGATACGATCAAGAAGCCCCCTAGTGAGTTTGGCAGTGTGCCGATCAAAAGGGTATCGACAGCTATGTTCTCTTTGGTTCGAGAACGACCTATGTTTGAACAGGAAGCCCCTTAGTGACCATGAGGTTTAACGGCTAGATTCGAATACGATCATGAGCCGGACCAAGAGGGTTAAGCTAAATTCGAATACGATCAGCCTCCAATTGGTCGTTTTATAATTAGAATGATAAAGACATATGATTATTGAGGATGCAAAGGATAGAGGTCCTGGTTTATTACTTATCATAATATATACATCGTCAAAATATGTACATCATGAGAGCCGGTGGCTCAAGTGTAGTAAGGCCGAAGATGAGCAATGTTCCACGGCCGGCGGGTCTCCTCCTCCGACTTACGTGAGTCTTTGTGCTCTCGAACATCGATAAGCTAGTATGACCCATTGTTCAGGTTCTTACTGACCACAAAGGGTCCTTCCCAAGGTGGGGATAGCTTGTGGGCATCAGACTGATCCTGGATGAGCCGGAGCACCAAGTCACCTTCTTGAAAGGTTCTGGACTTAAGCTGGCGGCTGTGATAATGGCGCAGATCTTGTTGGTAAATCACCGAGCGGGCCGCTGTTAAGTCGCGCTTCTCATCTAACAGGTCAAGTGCATCCTGACGGGCTTGTTTATTATTAGCTTCAATGTAAGCCTCCACGCGGGGCGAGTCATGACGGATGTCACTAGGTAGAACCGCCTCTGCACCATAAACCATGAAGAAAGGCGTGTAACCCGTAGACCTGTTTGGGGTAGTATTGATGCTCCATATTACAGAAGGTAACTCCTCTACCCAACAACCCGGCGTCCGCTACAAAGGAACCATAAGCCGGGGCCTGATGCCTTTCAAGATTTCCTGATTGGCTCTTTCAGCCTGCCCATTGGATTGGGGGTGAGCTACTGATGAAACATCAAGCCGGATATGCTCACGTGACAGAACTCTTCCATGGCACCCTTGGATAGATTAGTACCATTGTCAGTTATAATACTGTGTGGAAAACCAAAGCGAAAGATCACCTTTTTCATGAATTGAACCGCCGTGGCTGCATCACACTTACTGACTGGCCCTGCCTCAACCCACTTTGTGAACTTGTCAACCGCCACCAAGAGGTGGGTCTTTTTATCTTTGGACCTTTTGAAAGGCCCAACCATGTCAAGTCCCCAGACTGAAAACGTCCAAGTAATTGGAATCATCCTCAATTCTTGAGCCGGTACATGAGCTCGTCGTCAGAATTTCTGACAACCTTCACATTTACTGACCAGATCTTCCGTGTCAGCATGAGCCATCAGCCAATAAAATCCATGACGAAAAGCCTTGGCCACAAGGGATTTTGAACTAGCATGATGGCCACAATCTCCTTCATGAATCTCACAAAGAATTTCTTGACCCTCCTCAGGAGAGACACAATGTTGAAACGCTCCAGTGACACTGCGATGATGTAACTCCCCATTGGCAATCGTCATTGACTTAGACCGCCGGGTTATCTTCCTAGCCAAGGTTTCGTCCTCAGGCAACTCGCCCCGGGTCATGTAAGCCAAATATGGCACTGTCCAATCTAGGATGACATGAAGAGACGCCACCAATTGTGCTTCTGGGTCAGGAACAACCAAGTCTTCCTCTGTAGGCAATTTGATAGAAGGGGTATGCAGAACATCCAAAAAAGTGTTAGGTGGCACCGGCTTACGCTGAGATCCCAACCGGCTTAAAGCATCGGCCGCCTCGTTCTTTCTGCGATCAATGTGCTCCACCTGGTAGCCTTTGAAGTGTCCAGCAATGGCGTCAACTTCACGACGATAAGCCGCCATAAGAGGATCCTTGGAATCCCACTTGCCTGATACTTGTTGAGCCAACAAATCTAAATCGCCAAAGCACCTTACCCGGCTTAAGTTCATCTCCTTAGCCATCCGAAGACCATGGAGCAAGGCCTCATACTCAGCTGCATTGTTAGTACAGGGAAACATCAACCGAAGTACATAACAAAATTTGTCACCTCGAGGGGAAGCTAAGACAACTCCAGCCCCCGAGCCTTCCAATTGCCTGGACCCATTAAAATGAATAGTCCAATATGTGTTGTCCGCCTTTTCTTCAGGCATCTGCAGCTCCGTCCAATCATTGATGAAGTCCACCAGTGCTCGAGACTTAATAGAAGTGCGTGGCACATACTTTAAACCATGAGGCCCAAGTTCAATGACCCACTTGGCGACTCGTCCTGTGGCTTCTCTATTTTGAATGATATCCCCCAAAGGAGTAGAACTGACCACAATGATGGGGTGACCTTGGAAGTGCTTAAGCTTCTGGCTTGCCATGAACACCCCATAAACAAGTTTATGCCAATGTGGATATCTTTGCTTGGACTCAATAAGCACCTCACTGATGTAGTAAACCGACCGTTGAACCGGATGTTCCTTGCCAGCCTCCTTGCACTCCACCACAATGGCCACACTGACGACACGTGTGTTAGCAGCGACATACAGCAATAAGGGCTCCTTATCAATGGGAGCAGCAAGGACCGGCGGCTCAGATAACTGTCTCTTCAAATCTTCAAAGGCAGCGTTAGCAGCATCACTCCAGACAAAGTCGGCCGTTTTCTTCATCATCTGATACAGCGGTATAGCCTTCTCACCTAAACGGCTTATGAACCGGCTTAAGGCAGCGATACGACCCGCCAGACGCTGAACATCATTGACACACGCCGGCTTAGACAAAGAGGTGATTGCCTTGATCTTCTCTGGGTTAGCCTCAATGCCTCTGTTAGAGACCAGAAAACCCAAAAGCTTGCCAGCTGGCACTCCAAAAGTGCACTTGGCCGGGTTAAGCATCATCTTGTTGACCCGGAGATTATCAAAGGTTTCCTTCAGATCATCTATCAAGGTCTCCTTCTCTCTGGACTTCACCACAATGTCATCTACATAAGCATGAACATTGCGCCCAATCTGACTGTGGAGACAGTTCTGCACACATCGCTGATAAGTCGCCTGGGCACTTTTAAGCCCAAAAGGCATAGACACATAACAGAAGGCTCCAAACGGAGTGATGAAAGCCGTCTTCTCCTGGTCCTTAACTGCCATTTTGATCTAATGATATCCAGAATAAGCATCCAAAAAGCTCAAACGCTCACAACCCGCCGTAGCATCAATGATTTGATCAATACGAGGAAGAGCAAAAGGATCAGCCGGACAAGCCTTGTTTAAGTCCGTGTAATCCACACACATACGCCAGGTGCCGTTCTTCTTGAGTACAAGCACCGGGTTAGCCAACCACTCTGGGTGAAAAACTTCAACAATAAACTCGGCCGCCAAGAGCCGGGCCACCTCCTCACCAATAGCTTTACGCCTCTCCTCATTAAACCGCCGAAGAAACTGCTTGACTGGCTTAAATTTTGGATCAATATTAAGAGTGTGCTCAGCGAGTTCTCTCGGTACACCTGGCATGTCAGAAGGTTTCCATGCAAAGATGTCCCGGTTCTCACGGATGAACTTGATGAGCGTGCTTTCCTATTTGGGATCTAGATTGGCACTAATACTGAACTGCTTAGATGAGTCGACTGGAACAAAATCAACAAGCTTGGTGTCATCGGCCGACTTAAATTTCATTACCGACTCGTGTTCCGTGGTCAGCTTCTTCAAAGACGTCATGTTCGCCGGGTCAACATTGTCCTTATAGAATTGCACAAACAGATTCAGCGTAAGCAGCATCGCCTTCCTCACATTCCAAGGCTATCTTTCGACGCCCATGCACTGTGATGGTGCCCTTATGACCCGGCATCTTGAGCTACAGATAAACATAACACGGCCGTGCCATGAACTTGGCATAAGCCGGCCGTCCAAACAGGGCGTGATATGGGTGACGGTGTCCTAGACTAGGGGGTACTCACCACGTCGTCTCCCGATCAGTTAGATTGGGCCGAGGACCCCATGGCCGCATACTCATGGGCCAGTTCGGACAACGCCTGCCGCATACAAGGAAGACTCCACAAGACTTGGCGCCCAAGACAAGGACTCTCCTAAACCCTAGGCCTCCGGTGTCTTATACAAACCGAGGCCAGGCTAGTCAATAGACAATCTCATATTCACTACTACAATCTCATATTCACTACTACAATCTCATGGTAGATACATGTACTCTGTATTACACCCATATGAAAACAATCAAAAGCAGCATGTAGGGTATTATCTCATCAAGAGAGCCCGAAGCTGGGTAAAACCCTGTGTCCATGTTACCATCGCTCCAAGACGCCTAGCTTAGGACCCCTACTATGAGATACGCCGGATATTGAACCGACATTGGTGCTTTCATTGAGAGTCTGCTAGGCGATCGTCGCGGTTCGATGGATCTTCAACAAACGCCAAATCAGGTGTTGTAGTTTCAGTTTATTTCGTTGTACGAAGATCAATTCTTTTGCCAAAAGAAAAATCTTTGTTGTTCGTTGCTTTTTTTTCTGCAGATTTGACCCGGCTCCGCCTGCATAGGCCATCAAGGCGAGAACACATGCGTAGCTATACGAGCGCCAGATGCCAACGTGTGCTAGAAGCAGCGGCGGCAGGAGGCCTGGCGGCCGATCACAACATTGGGGAACACATGCCCTAGGGTACCTGATCAGGGCCTGGTTCGTACGCTGGCTGGATAGCAATTCATGGGACCTTCCTAAAATCCGAACTATGGTAATCCAGCGAGGAGACCCTACCTGTGCCGAACAGTGTGCGGGGCCGACAAGAATTCAGATTTGCTGGAAAGTGATCCGGTCCTAGTTCTATTTTCTTTATTATTTAATCATGAGGCAATCTATGCTTTTGGCTAACCATCTGTCCCTTATGCATGTCCCACATGCAAGTGCCAGGACTGCCATTGTCCACGTAATAGAAGCAACATATGTTTTTGTTGGCATTGCCACAACACTAACGTGAAGACAAGGAACTCCAAACACACTTGCAATTAAAAGCATACAGTGCCCTTCGCACTGCCGCAGCAGGCGCAAGACGCGCAAATCACAAGAGATTATACAAATGATGGCACGATTGCTTTAATCAGTACGAGCAATTAGTTTTTTCCCTCCTAATAAAATTGTTCTGCAGATAAGTACTGTCGAAGACCTTTGTACTGACAAAAGGTATAATTTTGCGCGCAGGTTATTGGCACTGGCGGTCCACAATCAGACTTTCGCTCTAGCCGATGACCTCTGACCCGCGTCGACGTTCCCGTGCTCTCGATCTTACTTCGGCGCGGGGGTCATATTTGTTTTATTATTATTATTTGGCTTGCACTACTTTGTGGGTGCAGGCAATCTATTTAGGCTGGGCCACGCTGACAACTTGGCAAGTCGATATCCTCGTCCCGCAAGTCATGGCATCGACGCGCGTCCCTATGTTGGTTTTTTCACATTGCCACTTCGTCGGGCCGACCTCGATGCCCAGGCCATATTTTTTTAATTATTTACTTCACTTAAGTTAATTAAGTAGAAGATTTTTTTACTAATAATAATATTATTATTTGTTATTACTTCTGGCTGGCAGTATTTTATGTGTACAGGTAATCAACTTTGACTGCGTCACACGGTTACTTTGGTGTGTCGATGTCGTCGTCCAGCCTCCGTCGGCCAAGTTCTGTTGTCACCTTGGCGCGCTATCTTCATCAACCTACTCCAGGGACTTCGGCGTCACCGGCCGACCTGCTCCATCACCTCGGCTAGACTGGGGGCTTCACCTCTTCGGAGTGTCGAGCTCTTCGCTCGGCCACCTCGGGACCGGCTTGAGGGCTGGGACCTTGTCTCGCACCAAGCTCGGACCGCGTCATCAATGCCGAACACATTAACCAGCTAAGTCGCTTTGACACTCAAAAACTCCCAGTTTTAAATTTTGTTCGATTCGACCAAGCATTATACCTTTTTGGCAAAAAGTGGCTTGTGAAAAACTTCCTCGTCGAAACGTTGTTTGTGACACACAAATTCAAATACCCTGTTTACTTGGGGGCTTCCTTTATGAAGCTTTTCCTCTTGCATATGAGTATACTTGTACGGCTTCGTTCCTTGTTCGTGTATTACGCCACAATATGCACCATGTTGACTTAAGTGTTCCGCAAGCTGGGTTGCCTCGCTCCTGTGTTTACCCCTACGTTCCCGATTGTTTGGCTAGGGAGTAAAGGGAGCACCTCTGCGATTGTCATGATCGGCTCATCCGAGCCGGACCTCAGACTTGGTGAAGCCGAAAGCTAGCGCTCTTATTGTTTCAATTATGGTCGGCACACAACGGAACTCATTGTTGGGGAACGTAGCAGAAATTCAAAATTTTCTACGCATCACCAAGATCGATCTATGGAGTACTCTAGCAACGAGGGGAAGGGGAGTGGATCTACATACCCTTGTAGATCGCGATGCGGAAGCGTTGCAAGAACGCGGATGAGGGAGTCATACTCGTAGCGATTCAGATCGCGGTTGATTCCGATCTAAGCACCGAAGAACGGTGCCTCCGCGTTCAACACACGTGCAGCCCGGTGACGTCTCCCACGCCTTGATCCAGCAAGGAGAGAGGGAGAGGTTGGGGAAGACTCCATCCAGCAGCAACACGATGGCGTGGTGGTGATGGAGGAGCGTGGCAATCCCGCAGGGCTTCGCCAAGCACCGCGGGAGAGGAGGAGGAGGGAGAGGGGTAGGGCTGCGCCGAAAGAGAGATGTTCTCATGTCTATGGCAGCCCCAAACCTCAAGTATATATAGGGGAGGGGGAGGGCTGCGCCCCCATCTAGGGTTCCCCCCCCAAGGGGTGCGGCCAGCCCTAGATGGGGCTTGGGGGGCGGCCAAGAGGGGGGGAGAGAGGGGGCGCCCCACAAGATGGGCCCTAGGCCCATCTGTGCCTAGGGTTTCCCCCTTCCCCCTTTTCTTGCGCCCTGGGCCTCTTGTGGGGGGCGCACCAGCCCACCTGGGGCTGGTCCCCTCCCACACTTGGCCCATGCAGCCCTCTGGGGCTGGTGGCCCCACTTGGTGGACCCCCGGGACCCTCCCGGTGGTCCCGGTACATTACCGATATCACCCGAAACTTTTCTGGTGACCAAAACAGGACTTCCCATATATAAATCTTTACCTCCGGACCATTCCGGAACTCCTCGTGACGTCCGGGATCTCATCCGGGACTCCGAACAACATTCGGTAACCACGTACATACTTTCCCTATAACCCTAGCGTCATCGAACCTTAAGTGTGTAGACCCTACGGGTTCGGGAACCATGCAGACATGACCGAGACGTTCTCCGGTCAATAACCAACAGCGGGATCTGGATACCCATGTTGGCTCCCACATGTTCCACGATGATCTCATCGGATGAACCACGATGTCGGGGATTCAATCAATCCCGTATTCAATTCCCTTTGTCTATCGGTATGTTACTTGCCCGAGATTCGATCGTCAGTATCCCTATACCTTGTTCAATCTCGTTACCGGCAAGTCTCTTTACTCGTTCCGTAACTCACATCATCCCGTGATCAACTCCTTGGTCACATTGTGCACATTATGATGATGTCCTACCGAGTGGGCCCAGAGATACCTCTTCGTTTACACGGAGTGACAAATCCCAGTCTCGATTCGTGCCAACCCAACAGACACTTTCGGAGATACCTGTAGTGCAACTTTATAGTCACCCAGTTACGTTGTGACGTTTGGTACACCCAAAGCATTCCTACGGTATCCGGGAGTTTCACAATCTCATGGTCTAAGGAACTGATACTTGACATTAGAAAAGCTCTGAGCAAACGAACTACACGATCTTGTGCTAGGCTTAGGATTGGGTCTTGTCCATCACATCATTCTCCTAATGATGTGATCCCGTTATCAACGACATCCAATGTCCATGGTCAGGAAACCGTAACCATCTATTGATCAACGAGCTAGTCTCCTAGAGGCTTACTAGGCACATGGTGTTGTCTATGTATCCACACATGCATCTGAGTTTCCTATCAATACAATTCTAGCATGGATAATAAACGATTATCATGAACAAGGAAATATAATAATAACCTATTTATTATTGCCTCTAGGGCATATTTCCAACAGTCTCCCACTTGCACTAGAGTCAATAATCTAGTCCACATCACCATGTGATTAACACTGACAGGTCACATCACCATGTGACCAACATCCAAAGAGTTTACTAGAGTCAACAATCTAGTTCACATCATTATGTGATTAACACTCAATGAGTTCTGGTTTGATCATGTTATGCTTGTGAGAGAGGTTATTAGTCGACGGGTCTGAACCTTTCAGATCCGTGTGTGCTTTACGAATATCTATGTCATCTTGTGGATGCTACCACGCGCTATTTGGAGCCATTTCAAATAATTGCGCTACTATACGAATCCGGTTTACTACTCAGAGTCATCCGGATTAGTGTCAAAGTTCGCATCGACATAACCCTTTACGACGAACTCCTTTTCACCTCCATAATCGAGAAAACTCCTTAGTCCACTAGGTACTAAGGATAAGTTCGACCGCTGTCATGTGATCCATTCCCGGATCACTATTGTACCCCTTGACCAACTCATGGCAAGGCACACTTCATGTGCGGTACACATCATAGCATACTATAGAGCCTATGTCTAAAGCATAGGGGACGACCTTCGTCCTTTCTCTCTCTTCTGCTGTGGTCAGGTCTTGAGTCTTACTCAATACTCACACCTTGTAACACAGCCAAGAACTCCTTCTTTGCTGATCTATTTTGAATTCTTTCAAAAACATGTCAAGGTGTGCGTTCTTTGAAAGTATCATCGGGCGTCTTGATCTATCTCTATAGATCTTGATGCCCAATATGTAAGCAGCTTATATCCAGGTCTTCCTTTGAAAAACTCCTTCAAACAACCCTTTATGCTTTCCAGAAATTTTACATCATTTCGGATCAACAATATGTCATTCACATATTCTTATCAGAAATGTTGTAGCGCTCCCACTCACTTTATTGTAAATACAAGTTTCTAACAAACTTTGTATAAACCCAAAAACTTAGATCACTCCATCAGAGCGTATATTCTGACTCCGAGATGCTTGCTCTAGTCCATGGAAGGATCGCTGGAGCTAGCATACCTTTTAGCATCCTTAGGATCGACAAAACCTTTCTGATTGTATCACATACAACCTTTCCTTACGAAAACTGGTAAGGAAACTTGTTTTGACATCCATCTGCCAAATTTCATAAATGCAGCAATGCTAACATGATTCCGACGGACTTAAGCATTGCTACGGATGAGAAAATCTCATCGTAGTCAACTCCTTGAACTTGTGAAAATACTCTTTGCCACAAGTCGAGCTTCATAGACGGTAACATTACCGTCCACGTCCGTCTTCTTCTTAACGATCCATTTATCTCGGATTTCATGGCTTCTAACCATTTGTCGGAATATGCGCCCACCGTCGCTTCTCCATAGCTCATAGGTTCATCGTTGTCCAACAAGATGACTTCCAAGACAGGATTACGTACCACTCTGAAGTAGTACGCATCCTCGTCGTCCTACGAGGTTTGGTAGTGACTTGATCCGAAGTTTCATGATCACTATCATAAGCTTCCACTTCAATTGGTGTAGGTGCCACAGGAACAACTTCCTGTGCCTTGCTACACACTAGTCGAAGTTATGGTTCAATAACCTCATCAAGTCTCCACCATCCTCCCACTCAATTCTTTCGAGAGAAACTTTTCCTCGAGAAAGGACCCGTTCCTAGAAGCAATTACTTTTGCTTCCAGATCTGAAATAGGAGGTATACCCAACTGTTTTGGGTATTCTATGAAGATGTATTTATCCGCTTTGGGTTCGAGCTTATCAGCTTGAAACCTTTTTTCACATAAGCATTGCAGCCCCAAACTTTTAAGAAACGACAACTTAGGTTTCTCTAAACGGTGTCATCTCAACGGAATTGCGTGGTGCCCCTTTTAAAGTGAATGCGGTTATCTCTAATGCCTAACCCATAAATGATAGTGGTAATTTGATAAGAGACATCATGGTATGCACCATATCCAATAGGGTGCAGCTATGATGTCCGGACACACCATCACACTATGGTGTTCCAGGCGGCATTAATTGTGAAACACTTTCCACAATGTCTTAATTGTGTGCCAAACTCGTAACTCAGATACTCATCTCTATGATCATATCACAGACATTTTATCCTCTTGTCACGACGATCTTCAACTTCACTCTGAAATTACTTGAACCTTTCAATAATTCAGACTTGTGTTTCATCAAGTAAATACACTCAGCATCTACTCAAATCATCTGTGAAGTAAGAACATAACGATATCCACTGCATGCCTCAGCACTCATTGGACTGCACACATCAAAATGTATTACATCCAACAAGTTGCTCTCTTGTTCCATCTTACTGAAAACGAGGCCTTTCAGTCATCTTGCCCATGTGGTATGATTTGCATGTCTCAAGTGATTCAAAATCAAGTGAGTCCAAACGATCCATCTGCATGGAGTTTCTTCATGCATATATACCAATAGACATGGTTCGCATGTCTCGATCTTTTCAAAAACGAGTGAGTCCAAAGATCCATCAACATGGAGCTCCTTCATGCGTTTTATACCAATATGACTCAAGTGGCAGTGCCACAAGTATGTGGTACTATCATTACTATCTTATATCTTTTGGCATGAACATGTGTATCACTACGATCGAGATTCATTTTAGGTGCAAGACCATTGAAGGTATTATTCAAATAAACAGAGTAACCATTATTCTCCTTAAATGAATAACCGTATCGCGATAAACATAATCCAATCATGTTTATGCTCAACGCAAACACCAAATCTCGATGGTAGAGGGAGCATGCGATGCTTGATCACATCAACCTTGGAAACACTTCCAACACATATCGTCATCTCACCTTTAGCTAGTCTCCGTTTATTCCCGCAGCTTTTATTTCGAGTTACTAACACTTAGCAACCGAACCGGTATCTAATACCCTGGTGCTGCTAGGAGTACTAGTAAAGTACACATTCATATAATGTATATCCAATATACTTCTGTCGACCTTGCCTGCCTTCTCATCTACCAAGTATCTAGGGTAGTTCTGCTTCAGTGACTGTTCCCCTTATTACAGGAGCACTTAGTCTCGGGTTTTGGGTTTAACCTTGGGATTCTTCACTAGAGCAGCCAATGGTTTGCTGTTTCATGAAGTATCCCTTTTGCCCTTGCCCTTCTAGAAACTAGTGGTTTTACTAACCATCAACAATTGATGCTCCTTCTTGATTTCTACTTTCGCGGTGTCAAACATCGCGAGTTGCTCAAGGATCATCATGTCTATCCCTGATATGTTATAGTTCATCACGAAGCTCTAATAGCTTGGTGGCAGTGACTAAGGAGAACCATCACTATCTCATCTGGAAGATTAACTCCCACTCGATTCAAGTGATTGTAGTACTCAGACAATCTGAGCACATGCTCAACGATTGAGCTTTTCTCCCTTAGTTTGCAGGCTTAAGAAACTTGTCAGAGGTCTCATACCTCTTGACGTGGGCACTAGTCCGAAATCCCAATTTCAGTCTTCGGAACATCTCATATGTTCTGCGACGTTTCAAAAAACCGTCTTTGGTGCCACAATTCTAAACCGTTAGCATTACTCACTGAACTATCACGTAGTCATCAAAACGTGTATGTCAGATGTTTCGCAACATCTACAGACTACGCTGATGTTCAGCACACCGAGCGGTGCATTAAGGACATAAGCTTCTGTGCAGCAATGAGGACAATCCTCAGTTTACGGATCCAGTCCGCATAATTGCTACTACCAACTTTCAACTAAATTTTCTCTAGGAACATATCTTAAACAGTAGAACTAAAGCGTATGACATAATTTGCAAAGACCTTTTGACTATGTTCATGATAATTAAGTTCATCTGATTAATGAACTCCCACTCAGATAGACATCCCTCTAGTCATCTAAGTGATACATGATCCGAGTCAAACTAGGCCATGTCCGATCATCACGTGAGACAGACTAGTCATCATCGGTGAACATCTCCATGTTGATCGTATCTTCTATACGACTCATGCTCGACCTTTCGGTCTCTTGTGTTCCGAGGCCATGTCTGTACATGCTAGGCTCGTCAAGTCAACCTAAGTGTTTTGCATGTGTTCCGAGGCCATGTCTGTACATGCTAGGCTCGTCAACACCCGTTGTATTCGAACGTTAGAATCTATCACACCCGATCATCACGTGGTGCTTCGAAACAACGAACCTTCGCAACGGTGCACAGTTAGGGGGAACACTTTCTTGAAATTATAATAAGGGATCATCTTACTTACTACCGTCGTTCTAAGCAAATAAGATGCATAACATGATAAACATCACATGCAATCAAATAGTGACATGATATGGCCAATGTCATTTTGCTCCTTTGATCTCCATCTTCGGGGCACCATGATCATCTTTGTCACCGGCATGACACCATGATCTCCATCATTGTGTCTTCATGAAGTTGTCACGCCAACGATTACTTCTACTTCTATGGCTAACGCACTTAGCAATAAAGTAAAGTAATTTACATGGCGTTATTCAATGACACGCAGGTCATACAAAAAATAAAGACAACTCCTATGGCTCCTGCCGGTTGTCATACTCATCGACATGCAAGTCGTGATTCCTATTACAAGAATATGATCAATCTCATACATCACATATATCATTCATCACATCTTCTGGCCATATCACAACACATAGCACATGCTGCAAAAACAAGTTAGACGTCCTCTAATTGTTGTTGCAAGTTTTTACGTGGCTTGTATAGGTTTCTAGCAAGAACGTTTCTTACCTACGCAAAACCACAACGTGATATGCCAATTTCTATTTACCCTTCATAAGGACCCTTTTCATCGAATCTGTTCCGACTAAAGTGGGAGAGACAGACACCCGCTAGCCACCTTATGCAACTAGTGCATGTCAGTCGGTGGAACCTGTCTCACGTAAGCGTACGTGTAAGGTCGGTCCGGGCCGCTTCATCCCACAATGCCGCCGAAACAAGATAAGACTAGTAGCGGCAAGAAGAATTGGCAACATCGACGCCCACAACTACTTTGTGTTCTACTCGTGCATAGAAACTACGCATAGACCTAGCTCTGATGCCACTGTTGGGGAACGTAGCAGAAATTCAAAATTTTCTACGCATCACCAAGATCGATCTATGGAGTACTCTAGCAACGAGGGGAAAGGGAGTGGATCTACATACCCTTGTAGATCACGATGCGGAAGCGTTGCAAGAACGCGGATGAGGGAGTTGTACTCGTAGCGATTCAGATCGCGGTTGATTCCGATCTAAGCACCGAAGAACGGTGCCTCCGCGTTCAACACACGTGCAGCCCGGTGACGTCTCCCACGCCTTGATCCAGCAAGGAGAGAGGGAGAGGTTGGGGAAGACTCCATCCAGCAGCAACACGACAGCGTTGTGGTGATGGAGGAGCGTGGCAATCCCGCAGGACTTCGCCAAGCACCGCGGGAGAGGAGGAGGAGGGAGAGGGGTAGGGCTGCGCCGAAAGAGAGATGTTCTCATGTCTATGGCAGCCCCAAACCTCAAGTATATATAGGGGAGGGGGAGGGCTGCGCCCCCATCTAGGGTCCCCCCCAAGGGGTGCGGCCAGCCCTAGGTGGGGCTTGGGGGGGCGGCCAAGAGGGGGGAGAGAGGGGGCGCCCCACTAGATGGGCCCTAGGCCCATCTGTGCCTAGGGTTTCCCCCTTCCCCCTTTTCTTGCGCCCTGGGCCTCTTGTCGGGGGCGCACCAGCCCACCTGGGGCTGGTCCCCTCCCACACTTGGCCCATGCAGCCCTCTGGGGCTGGTGGCCCCACTTGGTGGACCCTCGGGACCCTCCCGGTGGTCCCGGTACATTACCGATATCACCCGAAACTTTTCCGGTGACCAAAACAGGACTTCCCATATATAAATCTTTACCTCCGGACCATTCCGGAACTCCTCGTGACGTCTGGGATCTCATCCGGGACTCCGAACAACATTCGGTAACCACGTACATACTTTCCCTATAACCCTAGCGTCATCGAACCTTAAGTGTGTAGACCCTACGGGTTCGGGAACCATGCAGACATGACCAAGACGTTCTCCGGTCAATAACCAACAGCGGGATCTGGATACCCATGTTGGCTCCCACATGTTCCACGATGATCTCATCGGATGAACTACGATGTCGGGGATTCAATCAATCCCGTATTCAATTCCCTTTGTCTATCGGTATGTTACTTGCCCGAGATTCGATCGTCGGTATCCCTATACCTTGTTCAATCTCGTTACCGGCAAGTCTCTTTACTCGTTCCGTAACTCACATCATCCCGTGATCAACTCCTTGGTCACATTGTGCACATTATGATGATGTCCTACCGAGTGGGCCCAGAGATACCTCTCTGCTTACACGGAGTGACAAATCCCAGTCTCGATTCGTGCCAACCCAACAGACACTTTCGGAGATACCTGTAGTGCACCTTTATAGTCACCCAGTTACGTTGTGACGTTTGGTACACCCAAAGCATTCCTACGGTATCTGGGAGTTGCACAATCTCATGGTCTAAGGAACTAATACTTGACATTAGAAAAGCTCTGAGCAAACGAACTACACGATCTTGTGCTAGGCTTAGGATTGGGTCTTGTCCATCACATCATTCTCCTAATGATGTGATCCCGTTATCAACGACATCCAATGTCCATGGTCAGGAAACCGTAACCATCTATTGATCAACGAGCTAGTCTCCTAGAGGCTTACTAGGGACATGGTGTTGTCTATGTATCCACACATGCATCTGAGTTTCCTATCAATACAATTCTAGCATGGATAATAAATGATTATCATGAACAAGGAAATATAATAATAACCTATTTATTATTGCCTCTAGGGCATATTTCCAACACTCATGAGTACAAAAAATCTATTGCACAAGTCTCATAGTAACAATGAGCACCGAAGAAAGGTATCGGTGGGGGTACTATTTTCTTCGAAGATGCTTCTTACACGTCGTCAGTAATATAGCATAAGTTCCCTGCGCGCTTTGTCTGTTACAACCTTATGGCCTGATTGCCTGGTTATCGGAAACACCATCAATATTCTCGACAGGTGGAGTACATAACACTTTTCGGCCCTTGACCGAAGAGGGAGAAGCCGACGGTCGGTTAAGACGCGTTTAAAGTTCGGGTGAACACATATATGATATAAGTACTTCGGTACACAAAATTCTTTTTCCCAAGTCACTGGGAGGCTCTTAAATTTATATGAACTGTTTTATAATAAGCGTTCTTCTTCTTAGTCGTTGCAAAGTCTTTTTCTATCACTCCTTTTTCGACATGAGTGTGTGGTCAATAGCCCGGGAGCCTAATTTCTCTCTCAAAGCCGCTAGAGTTTAGTTTGCTAAACTGACCTAATGAGAATTACTCCGCCTTCAGGATAGGAGGTTCAAGCCGTCGGCTGACCCGCTTGAAGTCTTGAGATAGGATGTGTCATATTAAAGCACGACATAAGCACTTTTTAAGACCAATTTTCGGATTGGCACCGAACACTTGATCTAGTTCGGACATTAAGTTTTACTGCAGTTTTTTGATTTTCCAAGCCTATGGCACTTTTAAACTATTTTGCGTGTTTCCAGCATAAGTCTCGCAGTGCAACGCCGGACACCTTCAGAGATTCGGCAAAAACATTCTCGGATATTGCTATATATGCATCGGTTTCGAAGTGTGTCTTTGGTCAATGGTTGGGTTGCCCGGCTCCTGTGCTTGCCTCCTACGTTTCGCTTTGTTCGGCTAGGTGTGCAAAGGGAGAACCACTGCGATTGTGCTTCCAGCTCGCATGGTTACGCACCTCAGTGGAGAAAGCCGAAAACTGACTGTCACAATAAGCGTAAACTGGTCAGTGATCCGATGACTATGCTAAATGACGGGCCATTCATAACATTGGCCGAAGTGTTTACGGCTTGACCTCGGCTGTCGCCGAACACTAACCGGGGGCTTGTAGCTAGCTTCCCCAATTTAAAACTCCTATGACTAAGTGAAAGTTATAAAGCCCGCATATCTAATTGCCTCGTTTCTGCTAACACAACCGCCTTCGGGCACCGAGACATCGGCTAAGGGTTGTCTTGTTATTGCGGAAACACCCTGCGTAGTATCTACAAAGGGGTAGAAGCCGACGATGGGCCACTTTCAACTGATAAACGGACGCAACGGAGTCAAAATAAACATAGAATTTGGGAACTTTCCCCGAACTAACTCCTCAATATTTTTCTCCTGCATTGATCAGAGGTGAGGTTTCATGATCATGGTTGGCATGACAACCCAAAGAAAGGAACCGATAGCGGGACTATTTCTTTGGAAGATGTTTCTCACATTAAACAGTAATACAACATATCTCTCTGCGTACCTTTGTTTATAAAACCGTATGGCTGGATTGCCTTGTTTGTCGTAAATCTTTGCCCTTGTAAAGGCTTTATAAAGTAGGACAAACACTCCTCGGCTACTGGCCAAGGAGGTGGAAGCCGATGGTCGGTCAACAAAGTTTTGTACAATGCGGATCCGAGCATTGATGATGTAAAGTATTTGGATGCATAGAATCATTACACATAATTTGTGATTTTACTTTGGATATCGATCCTTAATTCGGCCACCCGTGCCCACATTAAGGCTCGGGGGCTACTGGGCTTCGTGCTTATTATTTACAAATATTAAAGGGGTACATCGATCCCCTGATCTGGTGTTGCCACCCGACCAGTGTCTCGGGGGCTACTGCATTGACAATCCAATCCAGAAAATTTAAAGTGCAATATAGTTTTCGAGGAGATTATTATCCTCAGGTTGGTCGGCCGCACCCAACCTGAGTCTCGAGGACTTTGCACACCGCGTTTCTATTCCTAAGTATGCTGCTGAGCTGAGAATTGATCCTCAGGCTGATTTTATGAATCGACCTGAGTCTCAGGGGCTACTAGGGTCAGTGGTTTGATTTTTTCCTTTAGGTGCATCCCGGATATTAGGCCAACACGCACCTTGAGGGCTACTGGCTATACATCTCACAGAGATTACATTGCACGATTCGAGATTAAATGCATAAAAATCAGCCCATGGACGAGGTGGTGTACTACCTCGGATACAGTCCGTCGTTGGTGCTCGACTACAATAGACACCCCGGAAGCAGTCCGACATAAAGCTCGGACGCCAGTGGTTGGCTCCGTAGAAGGCATTTCTGGCATTAAGCTCGGCTAAACTCCTTCGACCTTTTTGAGCCAAGGTGATCTATGACACCTCGGATATAGTCCGGCATTGGAGCCCGGATACTCTCCGGCATTGGGGTTTGGATTCAGTCCGGCGTTGGAGCTTGGATATAGTCCGGTGTTGGTGCTCGGCTGCAAAAGATACCTCAAATGCAGTCCGGCGTTGGAGCTCGGATGCAAGAGGACACCGCCGCACGGGGACAACTTCGAACCCGAGGTGGGCGTGAAAATAACAAGGCATTGATAAAGGCCGGAAACTTAAAGGGGCTCCTCGGATACCCAACGTGTAAACTCTTCGGATGCACTTTGGTGATCCTCAAGATCGAAGATGGGAAGATTTGTTGAACCAGTTTTCAAGACCGACGACCAAAGATGAAGAACAGTTCAGAAGAATCGAGGAGCGTCCCCAACTTGAAGACCGGTTCAGGGGGCTACTGACGGTGTCCTGGACTAGGGGGTACTCACCACGTCGTCTCCCGATCAGTTAGATTGGGCCGAGGACCCCATGGCCGCATACTCATGGGCCAGTTTGGACAACCCCTGCCGCATACAAGGAAGACAAGGACTCTCCTAAACCCTAGGTCTCCGGTGTCTTATATAAACCGAGGCCAGTCTAGTCAATAGACAATCTCATATTCACTACTACAATCTCGTGGTAGATACATGTACTCTGTATTACACCCATATGAAAACAATCAAAAGCAACATGTAGGGTATTATCTCATCAAGAGAGCCCGAAGCTGGGTAAAACCCCGTGTCCGTGTTACCATCGCTCCAAGACTCCTAGCTTAGGACCCCTACTACGAGATACGCCGGATATTGAACCGACAACGGGCTCTTGATTTTGACCACCTCAAAAGTTAACTCCTCAGTCCGGGAATCATGCTCATCCCCAAAGGCTACTTCCAGCTCAATCTTACCCACTAGGTATGCTGACTTACCGGGCACTACTCCGTGAAAAACAGTGTTGGATGTTTTGAGATTTTTATCAGTCAACCCCATGCGACGGAAAGTGTCATAGTAGAGGATGTTGATGCTACTGCCTCCGTCCATGAGCACCTTAGTGAATTTTTATCCACCAACCTGAGGTGCCACCACCTAGACCAGGTGACCCGGATTGTTAACCCGGGGAGGGTGATCTTCCCTACTCCATAGAATAGGCTGCTCAGACCATCTCAAATAACGAGGAACTGCCGGCTCAACAGCGTTCACAACCATCTAATGAAGCTTCTGGTCCCGTTTGCACAAACTGGTGGTGAACACATGATACTGTCCACTATTCAGCTGTTTGGGATTGCTCTGGTATCCGGATTGTTGTTGCTGCTGACCTCCTTGGCCAGAGTGCTGATTATAACCACCTTGGTTGCCTTGAGGGCCCTGGAAGTTGGAATTTGAACCGCCACCCGGGCCATGAAAACCGCCGCCACCTGAACCGCCGCCGGGTCCATGACTGCCATCAAACATGTTTGAATTCTTGAAAGCCCTCATGATCGTACAGTCCTTCCATAGGTGCGTAGCCGGCTTCTCCCGGGTGCCATGTCTTGGACAAGGCTCATTTAGCAACTGCTCAAGGGTGGGACCTGACCCACCAGACCGAGGAGGTGTCTCCCCTTACGCCGTTGATTGTTGCCCTGCGCATTAGCCACAAACTCCGAGCTACCGTCAGCCTTACGTTTATTATTACCTCCTTGATTCACCGGGTTATGCTGAGGACCCTTAGCGTTGCCGTTCTTCTTTCCCTTCCCTGTCTTCTCTTCATAAGATGCGGGATCCTTGGTACTGTCAGAGTCAGCATATTTGACTAGAGCTGCCATCAGCTGGCCCATGTCATTGCAATCGTGTTTGAGCCGCCCCAGCTTCTGCTTCAGAGGTTCAAAACGGCAATTTTTCTCCAACATGAAGACTGCAGAGCCGACATCCATCTTGTCAGATGAATGTATTATTTCCTTCACCCGGCGCACCCAATGGGTCGTGGACTCCCCTTCCTCTTGCTTGCAATTGGTCAAGTCCACAATCGACATAGGTTGCCTGCATGTGTCTTTGAAGTTCTGAATAAACCGGGCCTTTAACTCGGCCCAGGAACCAATGGAATTAGGCGGCAGTCCCTTTAACCAAGTGCAGGCCATTCCATCCAGCATCATAGTAAAGTACTTGGCCATCGCTGCGTCACTGACTTCCAACAATTCCATGGCCATCTCATAGCTTTCAATCCATGCTCCGGGCTGTAAATCGGCCGTGTAGTTAGGCACCTTTCGAGGCCCCTTGAAATCCTTGGGCAAACGCTCATTACGCAGGGCTGGTACTAAGCAAGGGACACCTCTGGTTCTCGTGGTTGCGTCTGCTTCAATAGAAGTCGTCGGATGGACCGGAAAAGATTGGTAAGCCGCCCGCTCAGCCGCCTGCTAAACCGCCCGTTCTGCCTCTTGGCGTATCCCGTCCTGATCAACCAAGTTAGGGGCTCCATCACGCGCCGGGTCACGCCCACCCGGCTGGTCACGGCGCCGGGCGTTGCTTGAGACCGGCGCCGAGTCCATATTCCTGCTATAACTCGGGCTCCGGCTTGGGCGAGGGGTCGAATGAATCCTGTCTCGACTGTAAGAATATGCCTCCTGCTGTGCCAGAGCCATCTGAAGTTCTCTGACCCTTCGTGTTTCGATCGCCGTCGGAGAGTCGCCCTCCACCGAGAGAGCCGCCAATCGTGCCGCCGGAGCGATCATGTTCTCCAACGGGTTAGAGTAATGACCCGGTGGTGTTGGTACATACCGAGGTGGAGCAGTGTTCACTCGAGGAGGTTCCACCACCCGTGGTTGAACCGACGTCCCAGCTCCGGGCGTCGCAGCCGGGTTTACTTCCGGCGGATTACTGGGGCCTGCACCGGGCGTGCGGAAGAGGTTTCTAGGATCATAAATCAAAGGCAGACGGGATTGAGACTTCTGATGCCTTCTCCTCATGACCTCATTTGATGCATTTCAATCCATCATAAGCTGGAACGCTTCTGATTGAAGCTGCTGAGCTCGAGCATCCAAAGCCGCCCGCTCTGCGGCCAATCTGGTGTCCTCAGCGGCTAAGTTTTCCTTGGCTTGTGCTATCTCCCCACGTAACCGCACCACTTCTGCATCATGTTCCTCCTGATCGGCCGGATTAACCGTGGTGGTTAACAGGGTTGTCAGCCTATCCATGAGATCTATTAGCACCTGAGCCGGCGGGCGCACAGGGCCTCTTGCCCTGGTTGCCGCTGACCCGGAGGTTATATCTGTCGCACCTGTAGAGTTTTGACCGGGTTGAGTGCCAGCCATGAAGATCCCTACTCTGCTTGGCGGCTCAAAGGGGTCCGGAATACTGCTACCATCGGAACAGCCCCCAAGCCCGCCGTCTTGTAATTTATACAACGAATCCGTCTCACCCATGGCCGAATCACCGTCAGAATAGATGGCCGTCTCACCAGCAGATACAGATCCTTCAGGAAGTTCTCCTCCATGAATGCATCCCACGAAGGCACGCTTCATGCCGGGCGGAGCCTGGGCGGGTCTCGCACGCTGAGCCGTCTCGACGATGTCAGTGCAGATGTCCGGCTCATGGCCCGGCTCGCCGATCCGGCCGATGAAGACGTGAATTCCGCCGAAGGGGACCCAGTACCCGTACTCAATTGAGCCGGCGTCAGGGCCCCTGTCGGTGTCAAAACCGGCGGATCTCGGGTAGGGGGTCTCGAACTGTGCGTCTAAGGCAGATGGTAACAGGAGGCGGGGGACACAATGTTTACCCAGGTTCGGGCCCTCTCGATGGACGTAATACCCTACTTCCTGCTTGATTGATCTTGATGATATGAGTATTACAAGAGTTGATCTACCATGAGATCGTAGAGGCTAAACCCTAGAAGCTAGCCTATGATTATGATTTGTTGTTGTCCTACGGACTAAACCCTCCGGTTTATACAGACACCGGAGGGGGCTAGGGTTACACAGAGTCGGTTACAAGGGAGGAGATCTACATATCCGAATTGCCAAGCTTGCCTTCCACGCCAAGGAGAGTCCCATCCAGACACGGGACGAAGTCTTCAATCTTGTATCTTCATAGTCCAATAGTCCGGCCAAAGCATATAGTCCGGCTGTCCGAGGACCCCCTAATCCAGGACTCCCTCAGTAGCCCCTGAACCAGGCTTCAATGACGATGAGTCCGGCGCGCAGATTGTCTTCGGCATTGCAAGGCGGGTTCTTCCTCCGAATACTCCATAGAAGATTTCGAACACAAGGATCGTGTCCGGCTCTGCAAAACAAATTCCACATACCACCGTAGAGAGTATAATATTTCCACAAATCTAATCTGCTGGCAACTTTTCATAACGTGACATCACGCCATGGCCCAGTCATTATTCGAACCGTTTTTCTCAACCAGCTACTGCACATATTGCGAGGCGGTTTTCTTGGCACGTCTTGTTGAAGCAGAGATCGTGTCCCCTTATCATGGGATTCTCATCAATACGGGTGTGGGTAACCCAACCGTGTCATCAATTACGGCGCTTGGGGAATAAGCGAGTTTACCAGGCAGGTGAGGAGGCGCACAGTTTGCTCCGCCCTTATAAAGGGACAAGGACTCCTCCTTTTTACCCACGCCTTCTTCTTCCCTGCCCATCCATTCTCGCGCACTCGAGCTCCAGCGCCCAAGTTCGCATTTTCTTTGCAAAACCACTCCAAACATATCCGGAGCGGGAGGCAAGTGGATGGTCTCCTCCGTTACGGAGGAGAACATTACGAAGCTCCGGGAAGCCGGATACCTGGCCGCAGATATCGCGCACCGGCTCCCAGATGCGGGGCAGATCGTCCCCACCCCCGAGCCTCACGAAAGGGTCGTGTTCGTTACCTATTTCGTCCGCGGACTGGGGTTTCCCCTCCACCCATTCGTCCGCGGGCTCATGTTTTACTACGGGCTGGACTTCCATGATCTGGCCCCCAATTTCATCCTCAACATCTCGGCGTTTATCGTCGTGTGCGAGGCCTTCCTCCGCATCAAGCCCCACTTCGTCCTGTGGCTGAAGACCTCGAATGTTAAACCGAAGGTGGTGGTCGGCCAGCAAGCGGAGTGCAGAGGCGCCATGGTGGGCAAAATGCCCAACGTCACCTGGCTTGAAGGCTCCTATGTGGAGACCATAAAGGGGTCGCAATCGGGGTGGTTCTACATCACCGAGCCACGCGACACCAACTGGGTGGCGGCCCCCGAATTTCGATCCGGTATCCCCATGCGGCTCACCTCCTCGAAAGAGAAGGGCCTATCCTGGGGTTCATCGGTGGAGCTGACCGGACTCCAAACCTGTGTCAAAAACATGATAAGCAAGAAAATCAAGCTTGTCAATGTGGTCCAAGTCATGCTCTTCCGCCGGATCCTCCCGTGTCAAAGACGGGCATTCAATTTGTGGGAGTTTGACCCGGCTAAGCACCAGACGCTGCAAGAGCTCTTCGACACGACGCACCAAGACATCTGGAAGGTGCTGTTCAAGTTCGCCGAGGTACCTCCTCCCCTTACCGAGGATCGCGGACTCAGCGCGAAGCGCCATGCCAATCCGGTAAGCTCCTTATATCTCATAAGATGTTTCTTTCCCCAGTATAATCATGTGAGGGATCTAAGCCTCCATGCCATTTAACAGGACTGGGTCACGACAGCGGAGCAGATCGATTGTCTGGCCCCTCTGCCCGAAGATCCGGCAGATGCTCTCTTAACGGAGATGCTGGTTCCAGCGCCTTATGAGGCGCCGGAGAAGAAGGCCAAGAAGAAGGCTGCGGGGACCAGGAAAGGTCTCCGGCGCAAGTTCATGTCGGACTCATCGTCCGATAACACCGAAGTGCCCTCCTCCCACGAAAACGAGGAGGAAGAGGAAAGTTCTCCCCCAGCAGGGGGAGACAAGAAAAGGAAGGCCACCCCGTCAGGGGAGGCCGAAGGGTCCAAAAAGGGAAGGACTCTCCTTCCGGACTGCTCCACGATGGCCGCTTTTGGCGACGAGGAGTGGTTACCCAAGGACAAGCCCCTGGCGAAGTCGTAAGTATTCGGATACCATAATAGTTCTTGGTATGTTTTTATTTTATTGCTTCTTATCATGCCGAACATGATCACGCAGTCCGCCCAAAGCCCATATCGACTTATCCTCTTCGGAGGAGTCTTTGAGCTCATCGGAGATGAAGAGCGATTCACTCCCGACCGCCTCCTCCCCCCGCCCTACGGACGACGTCGAGGTGTTGTCTCAAAGGGAACTGAACCAAGGGGAGACAGTTCCGAAGGCGCCCCAAGGAGACATTCCAGACGCTGGGCGCATGGGGAGCAAGATTCCCATGGGCTCCAATGACGGGGGCAGCAAGTTTGGCCCCCAGCCGAATACTGCGCCGGAACCTCCAGTGGTTCCGGACTGTGTCAGGCGACCCCTCGCTAAGAGGGGCAAGCCGTCCGTGCCGTGGCCTCTGTCCATCCAGAGGCATCGGACAACTTGCTGGAAGCGCTTCGCGGCGCTTCCATCGACGAAGAGCACCGCACTATCATGAGTGCGGTGGTCGAGAAGGTTCAGTCCGCCAAAAGCGGGCTGACTGAAGCCTGTGCCAGCCTCCTAACAGGCTTTGAGGTAAGTAATCAAATTATAAGAAAATGTTACAACATAGACAGTAGCCCCTGATGCTCTGTTTGGCGTTCGCAAAGAAAGTCCGAACAAAGGATCAAATAATAATCACAGGAGTCTAATCAGAGTATGTCTATGTGCATGAGCAGGCTTCGCTGCTGGCCGCTGCCGCACGTACTGCAGAGGTCTCCGTATTGAAGCGGGACCTTGAGCGGTCCAAGGAAGAGCTCGGCCTTACCAAGAGGCAGCTCGAAGAGAACAAAGGTAAGTAATACCCCGTCTGTTTATTGATAAAGAGAAAGTGGTTTTTAGATCATAGGATCATCATGAATTTGATAGGGGCCACGACCGAAGTGGCAGCCCTGAAGAAGGCGTTGTCCGAGCACGAGAAGCAAGAGGCCCGAGTCGGCGAGGTTCAGCAAGAGCTCCAGGACTTCGTCAAAAAATATGAGTCCTTGGAGCGTGACTCAAAGACGCAAGGGTCCGAGCTTGCGAAGGCCCTCGAGAAAGCGCAAAATGCCAAGGCCGAAGCCCAAAAGGCCCTCCAGGAAATTGAGGCGGTCAAGAAGATAGCGGCGGGTAAGGCATTCATTATGCAAAGCAAGCATGTGAAGGAAACTTTCCTTTTACTTACCCGAATTCAGAGCTCTCCAGGAGCGTTCGCAGATCTGCCCAGCAGTGTGTCAGATTCCGCGGAGTTCTACCGGGCCGAGGAAGGGAGCTCGACGAAGAAGCTGTTCTGGTCTCAGTATACTGGGACCGAACATCCGATGCCCTTGAGCGACCAGTTGAAACAACTGGTCGAGCTTCACAAGGCGGTCGAACTGGCCATGAGGGGCCTTATAGTCCGGATGTGGCCTGGCAGCTGTTTCGGCCTGGTAAGGCGACTTGTGAACGTCTGCCCACGGCTTGAAGTCATAAAGCGGTCCGTTTGCATTGAGGGTGCGCGCAGGGCTTTTGCCCGGGCGAAAGTGCACTGGGCTAAGATGGACGCCGAAAAGCTGGTGAAGGAGGGGCCGCCGGAGGGCAAGGAGCATTGCCACCCCGAAAAGTATTATGACAGTGTCCTGAAGGGTTCTCGCCTTGTGGCGGAGGAATGTACTAAGGATGTAATATTTGAATGAATGTACTCATGTGATCCTGTGATATGAAACTAGTTCATGTGCGCTATATAACGCTTGCTAATTTAAAATATTACCTTCTATGCGGCCGTTTATAGAATTTGAGAGTTGGCGAGTCATCGGCTTCTGCCCCCATGTAACTAGTACTGAGGTGTTCGGGATAAACCTGATCACTCTTTATCCCAATATTGGGTCATTCGAAGGAGGTGTTCAGCACAACGAACCAGGCAATCGGACTATAAATCTTTATCACTCTCACTTAGCCATAGAAGTCTACAATTTTAAATTTTGGCGAAGCCCCTAGTATTCGAAAGGCCGAACTTGGGGCGCTATGTACGCCTAAATCGGACAAGGCCGACTCCTCGCCTGAAGCGGAAAAAATCTTTAAGGATTTGAGACCTCTCGAACAGCGACCAGCTCTCGCCTCATCATGACAGTCAGTTTTCGGCTTTCTCTACTGAGGTGTTCGTCCGGAAGAACCGGGACACAATCGTAGTAGTTCTCCCAGCGCTACCTTAGCCGATATAGCGGAACGTAAGGTACCAAAACATGGGAGCCGGGTAAACCCAACTATTGACCCAAGACATGATTCGGAGCTGATGCATATAATGCTATAAGTTCGGGGTGCCGCACCGTCGAAAGTGTTCAGACTTTTCATGCCGTGTTATGCGGTACACTGAAGCCCCTGGCGCACTGGTCGTATCAGAATGTATGGGTGCAACTTGTCGTAAATAAACGGACAACTAAAAAAGATAAACGAATGCAATAATGAGCTAATGTTGTACATTGTTATTTAAATGATACGTCAAAGCGTATGCATACATGTAGTGCAATAAGTGAACAATATGACTGTTTGACATGTCCTATCCAAGGGCAAGCTACGTGTGGGTATGCAAAACAGGTATATCGATCGTTATCAGAGACCACCTAAGGATTCCCTTGTACGTCAAAGCTTCTAGCTTCCTTGGTGTTTCCTTCCCGTGACGAGTTCGACAATCAGACAATCGGAGAGGGCCTTCACAGAATAGGGGCCTGAAAGGAAGAGAATGTTAAAGGTATAGGTCCTGAAGCGGTTGAGCCGCATTGTGGGCCGTGCCATGGTCGTGCCTCCGCCTGTGCCCATGGTATCTTGAGTGCGTAATTATGTACGCGCGGCGTAAATTTCGCCACTTCACTGGGGCTGGGACGGAGGCCGAATTGCTAGGCGAGCTCTAAACGTGGCTGGCGATCCTCTTGCAGGGTACTCCGGACTCACTTGAAGGTGTCCGGGGTCTTTTTTTCCAAATTGTTGGTTTGCCTCATAAGGCTGCTTTGCGCTTCTGCTGCGAGGGCTGCAGTGTGCTCCTCCGTGCGGAGCGAGCGTTCTGTGTTTCCATTAACTGTTATAACCCCGCGAGGTCCTGGCATTTAGCTTGAGGTATGCATAATGTGGTACCGCATTGAATCTGGCAAATGCGGTTCGTCCGAGCAGTGCGTGATAGCCACTGCGGAAGGGGACGATATCGAAGATTAACTCCTCGCTTCAGAAATTGTCCGGGGACCCGAAGACCACTTCCAGTGTGATTGAGCCCGTGCAACAGGCCTCTACACATGGGATGACACCTTTAAAGGTTGTTTTGGTGGGTTTGATCCTTGAGGGGTCTATACCCATTTTGCGCACTGTATCCTGATAGAGCAGGTTCAGGCTGCTGCCACCGTCCATAAGGACTCGAGTGAGGTGAAATCCGTCAATGATGGGGTCAAGGACCAATGCGGCAGAACCGCCATGACGGATACTAGTGGGGTGGTCCCTGCGATCGAAGGTGATCGGACAAGAAGACCATGGGTTGAACTTTGGGGCGACTGGCTCCATCGCATAGACGTCCCTCAGTGCACGCTTTTGCTCCCGCTTGGGAATATGGGTTGCGTATATCATGTTTACCGTTTTCACTTGGGGAGGAAATTTCTTCTGTCCTCCTGTGTTCGGCGGCCGGGGCTCCTCCTCGTCGTTGCTATGCAGCCCCTTTTCCTTGTTTTCGGCATTCAACTTGCCGGCCTGTTTGAACACCCAGCATTCTCTGTTGGTGTGCTTTGTCGGGGGTGCCATGAATTTGACACGAGCAATCGAGTATGCGGTCCAAGCTGGACGAGCCCGGATTGCTTCTTTTGAACGGCTTTTTCCGCTGACCGGATTTAGAGCCACTGAATCCGGCATTAATTGCCGTGTCTTCGGCGTTGTCGCCGTTGTTGCGGCGCTTGTGTCTGTTGCGCCATGGCCTGCCGTTGCTATCTTTGGCATCTGAATTGCCAGGTTCTCTTGATGTGTTGTTGTTGCGAGCCAGCCAGCTGTCCTCGCCCGCACAAAAGCGGGTCATGAGTGTCGTGAGGGCTGCCATGGACTTCAGTTTTTCTTGGCCGAAGTGTCGGGCGAGCCACTCATCGTGGATGTTATGCTTAAATGCCGCTAAGGCCTCGGCATCCGGACAGTCGACAATTTGGTTCTTTTTAGTTAGGAACCGAGTCCAGAATTTCCTGGCTGATTCCCCTGGCTGTTGAGTTATATGACTCAAGTCATCGGCATCCAGTGGTCGCACATAAGTCCCCTGGAAGTTGTCAAGGAATGCGTCCTCCAAATTCTCCCAACTGCCAATGGAGTTTGCCGGCAGGCTATTGAGCCAATGCCAAGCAGGTCCTTTGAGTTTTAATGGGAGGTACTTGATGGCATGTAGATCGTCGCCGTGGGCCATGTGGATGTGGAGGAGGAAATCTTCAATCCATACCGCGGGGTCTGTTGTACCATCGTATGATTCGATGTTTACGGGTTTAAAACCTTTCGGGAATTCATGATCCATTAGTTCGTCAGTGAAGCATAGGGGGTGTGCGGCGCCTCTGTGCCGGGCTATATCACGACGCAGTTTATACGAGTCTTGTCTGCTATATTCGGCCCGGCTGGATTTGCTTTTAGTATATCCGGCGTGACGGTCGTCGTCATGTGTTGGGGCGCGCCCCCGTGATCCGTAGATCGATCTTGCATGTCCTGCTTTGTTTTCCAATATATCTCGCAGGACCTGCATGTTACCCCGAGCCTTGGTATTTTTGTTTGACTGGCGACGGGGTGCGGGCTGGACTTCGGCCTGATATGCCGCTTTGTCTCGGCCACGAGGTGGCCGGTCAGCCGTATCATACGCTGGAGGCGTAGGCTTTAATGCTTCCTCCTCGAGTTGGGGTAGCAACCTGCGCTTGGGGTAACTTTTGGTTGGGCACTCGAGTTCGTATTCCTCGGCCGCTAGGACCTTAGTCCATCTATTCGCTAGCAGATCTTGGTCAGCTTTAAGCTGCTGTTGCTTTTTCTTCAGGCTTTTTGTTGTGGCTATAAGCCGGCGCTGGAAGCGCTCCTGTTCGGCGGGATCCTCAGGCACGATAAATTATTTGTCGCCGAGGCTCACCTCGTCTTTGAAGAGAGGCATGTAATTGTCATCCTCTAATTCTCCGTCTGCTGCCTGTTCCTGAGGGCTAGCTTGCCCATCCTCCCGCTCAAGGTCTGGCTGGAGGGGATTGTCTTTGTCTTTGGCACTATCCGCAATGTTATTGTTTCTTGTGCCGGTATCCCCGCTTTTGCTGTGGCGGGGCTTGGAGCGGCGCCGTTGACGCCGGTGCTTAGATTGCTTCTCGAGGGGATTATCCTCTGTTGCCTTTTTGCCATCGCTCTCTTTGGGGGTGTCCACCATGTATATATCATATGATGAGGTGGCAGTCCACCGTCCTGTGGGCGGTGGTTCCTGTTCGTCTCCTGCATCGTCGTCCATACCGTCGATGTCTTCGGAGCCGAAATCGAGCATGTTGGTTAAGTCGTCGACAGTGGCTATCAAGTGGGTGGTGGGTGGGGAACGAATTTCTTCGTCGTCCGCTTCCCACTCAAGCCGGACATAGTTCGGCCAAGTGTCTCCTGACAAGGAGAGAGACCTTAATGAATTTAGCACGTCACCCAGGGGCGAGTGCTGAAAGATATCCGCGGAGGAAAACTCCATGATCGGCGCCCAATCAGATTCGATAGGTACGGACGCAGGCGGTTCGGAGCCCGTGGCCGGGGATGAATCCAAGTGTCCAGCAACACAGGTCTCATAGGAGGTGAAATCAGTATTCGGCTCTATTGCCACTAAGCGTGCGGCCTCCGTGGCGGGGTCCATCCACCCGTCCTCGGACGGCGCACTCTGCTCCAGATTTAGGGCCGGAGTAGCCACAGGTGTGATCTCCTGAACACCGTCCGACGGCAGAGTTAGGTCATGCTCGTCATGACTGTGCGGCGCACCTGACATAGGCTCGAATCCGTCAAAGATCAAGTCTCCGCGGATGTCTGCAGTATAGTTTAAATTTCCAAACCTAACCTGACGGCCAGGGGCGTTACTCTCGATCTGCTCCAGATGGCCAAGCGAGTTGGCCCGCAGTGCGAAGCCACCGAATACAAAGATCTGTCCGGGGAGAAAAACCTCACCCTGGATCGCATCATTGCCGATGATCGAAGGAGCCATCAAGCCTTATGGTGATGGTACAGTGGAACTCTCAATGAAAGCACCAATGTCGGTGTCAAAACCGGCGGATCTCGGGTAGGGGGTCCTGAACTGTGCGTCTAAGGGGGATGGTAACAGGAGGCGGGGGACACAATGTTTTCCCAGGTTTGGGCCCTCTCGATGGAGGTAATACCCTACTTCCTGCTTGACTGATCTTGATGATATGAGTATTACAAGAGTTGATCTACCACGAGATCGTAGAGGCTAAACCCTAGAAGCTAGCCTATGATTATGATTTGTTGTTGTCCTACGGACTAAACCCTCCGGTTTATATAGACACCGGAGGGGCTAGGGTTACACAGAGTCGGTTACAAGGGAGGAGATCTACATATCCGAATTGCCAAGCTTGCCTTCCACGCCAAGGAGAATCCCATCCGGACACGGGATGAAGTCTTCAATCTTGTATCTTCATAGTCCAACAGTCCGGCCAAAGCATATAGTCCGGCTGTCCGAGGACCCCCTAATCCAGGACTCCCTCAGCCCCAGCCTGTGTCGTTGATGTAGAGATTGCCGTGACGACTCTTGGTCATCCGGCCCACAGCGTATCCCTTGAGCCCTTCGAAGCTGCCCTTTAAGAACTCAAATCCCATGTGCGCTGCCCCCACGGTGGGCGCCAACTGTTGTGGAATTGTCACGGCAGATGCCCTAGTGAAAGGACTTAGTTGTGGAGCCATCGCAACTAGGAAGCAAGCAGGGGTTAATCGGGACAAAGGACATGAGGTTTATACTGGTTCGGCCCCTTACGGTGAAGGTAAAAGCCCACGATCCAGTTTTGAGTGGGATTGCTTATGTCTCGATAACTAGGGAGCGAATCCGCTTGACCTAGCTCTCGATTTGTGGTTACTTGCCCTAAACCACCGCCGGGTCGTCCCTTTATATACAGAGGTCGACGCCCAGTGGCTCATAGAGTCCCGGCCGGCTCATAAACAGTCTCCGGCTCGGTCTCTCTCTATTCCTGCCTTATAGTGCAAGTTACACATATATGGCAGTTTATCTCTACGGGCCTTAAGTCGCCCTTTAGGCCTTGGGCCCTTAACTAACCCTTCATCTCCAGAAGTGGTCTTGGGCTTCATGAATCGTCTTAAGTATAACCCGGCGCCTCTTGGCGGGTCATACTAGTAATTATATCCCCAACAGTACTCATGCAAAGTACTCGCAAGCAAGGATCTACACTACATATGCATGGGTATCTGTGTAAAGGGGCAATATCGGTGGACTGAACTGCAGAATGCCAGAATAAGAGGGGGATAGCTAGTCCTGTCGAAGACTATGCTTCTGGCAGCCTCCATCTTGCAGCATGTAGAAGAGAGTAGATGGTAAGTTCACCAAGTATCATCGCATAGCATAATCCTACCCGGCGATCCTCCCCTCGTCGCCCTGTGTGAGAGCGATCACCGGGTTATATCTGGCACTTGGAAGGGTGTGTTTTATTAAGTATCCGGTTCTAGTTGTCATAAGGTCAAGGTACAACTCCGGGTCATCCTTTTACCGAGGGACACAGCTATTCGAATAGATAAACTTCCCTGCAAGGTGCACCACATTACCCAACACGCTCGATCCCCTTTGGCCGGACACACTTTCCTGGGTCATGCCCGGCCTCGGAAGATAAACACGTCGCAGCCCCACCTAGGCACAACAGAGAGGTCAGCACGCCGGTCTAAATCCTATGCGCGCAGGAGTCTGGGCCCATCACCCATTGCACACCTGCAGGTTGCGAACGCGGCCGGTGAGCAGACCTAGCCTCCCTTATACAAGAGCAGGCGTTCCAGTCCAACCTGGCGCGCGCCGCTCAGTCGCTGACGTCAAGAAGGCTTCGGCTGATACCACGACGTCGAGTGCCCATAACTGTTCCCGCATAGTTGGTTAGTGCGTATAGGCCAGTGGCCAGACTCAGATCAAATACCAAGATCTCGTTAAGCGTGTTAAATTGTTGTAACCGCGGACGCCGACCAGGGCCAGGCCCACCTCTCTCCTAGGTGGTCTCAACCTGCCCTGTCGCTCCGGCACAAAGTAACAGTCGGGGGCCGTTGGGAACCCAGGCCCACCTCTACCGGGATGGAGCCACCTGTCCTTTCAGCCCCCACATCGGAATCACTTGCGGGTACTCTATGAGCCGACCCAACTTTAGTCACCACATGTATCATATAATATGTATGTAAGTATATACCCGTGATCACCTCCCGAGTGATGACAGCCCGATAGTATAACATGGCAGCCGGACAAGAATGTAGGGCCACTGATGGAATACTAGCATCCTATACTAAGCATTTAGGATGGCAGGTAAAGGTAACAACAGTAGTGGCAAAGACAGGCTATGCAGCAGAATAGGATTAACCGAAAGCAGTAACATGCTACACTACTCTAATGCAAGCAGTAGAGAGAAGAATAGGCGATATCTGGTGATCAAGGGGGGGGGGCTTGCCTGGTTGCTCCGGCAAGGAGTCGTCAACAACGTAGTCTCATAGTCTACCGGAGAGAAGAGGGGGAAGAAACAATGAATACAATGCAAACAGATGCATATTGATGCATGACAAGACAAGTAACGGTGCCAGGTGTGCCCTAACATAGTAGGAGGTGATACCAACGAAGGGGGGAAACATCCGGGAAAGTATCCCCGGTGTTTCGCGTTTTCGGACAGATGAACCGGAGGAGGAAAGTTGCGTGTTCACTATGCTAGGGATGTGTGGCGGACGAACGGGCTGTGTATTCGGATTCGTCCCGTCGTTCTGAGCAACTTTCATGTACAAAGTATTTTCATCCGAGCTACGGATTATTTAATATGATTTATCCAAGTTTTAATGAGTTTCTGGACTTTGTTTATCTAGTTAATTCAAATATTTAAAATAAGGCAGACTACTATTTATACCCACAAGTGGGCTAGCCTAAGTGTATGACAGTGGGTCCAGAGGGCCCAGTCAGCTAGTACAGTCAGCAGTTGACCGTCAATGTAGACTGGTCAACATGGTCAAAAGGGGCCCACATGTCGGTGTCACAGGGTAAACTAATTTAGGTTAAGAATTATTTATGCTAATTAGTGGTGGGGGCCCACATGTCAGTGGGCCATTAGTGGGGAATTAGTCCTAAACTAATCCTCGATTAGCCAGGGCCAGCCCGATCTGGCAGAGACAGAGACGACCAGGGGAAGCTGCTTGCCTGCGCTCACTCGAGGCAGGGATCGGCCACGACCGCCGCAGCAAGGCAGCAGCGGCAACGGGGCCTCAGCGGCAGCCGCAGTGGCACGCGGGGATCAGGGCGCGGCCCCAGCCAACGGCGGCGGCGGCGGCCCGAGGCGGGAAGGCCAGGGAGCGCGGCGCGGAGGCGGCTCTGCTGACGCCGGCGAGCCAAGGCGGGCGGGCGCTCGGAGCGGTGGTGGACGCTGGCGGCTGTGGTGGTGGGTGCAGGCGGCACCAAGGAGTAGCAAGCAACAACAAAAGGCGCAGCAGCAGCAGAGCACATACACGGGAGCTCGGGCTCTGGCCATGGCGGTTGCCGTGGCTAGAGGCTACGGGGCAAGGGGAAACGGAGGGGAAGACACAGTGCTCACCGAGGAGGCTCACGTAGGCCCGGTGAGTGCGTAGGAGCAGCAGGGCGTCGACAATTGGCGGAGGAGCACCGACGACCGTAGGCGAGGAAGAACTCGATCCCTAGGGCTGTGGTGGCGCTGAGATCGAACCCTTGGACGGATAGGGAGTTGAGGAAGCAGGCGGAGCTGGTGGACTCGTCGGCGAGGCGTGGGGAGCATGGTGGCCGCGCCTACGACGGATCTTGGCGGCGGGCTCGGGGCGATATGGGAGAGTGAGGGAGAGAGCGCGCGAGGGAAGGGGAAGTGGGGTTCTAGGGTTTCAGGGGAGGGGCACCGGGGTGCTCTTATCCACCAGGGGACCGGGGGATGGCCAACGTGTGGCAATCCCAGCCATGGACGCGCTTGGGTCGTTCACGAGGCGCGGTGAACAGGAGGAGTGATACGTCTCCAACGTATCTATAATTTTTGATTGTTCCATTCTATATTATATTCTGTTTTGGACATTAATGGGCTTTATTATACACTTTTGTATTATTTTTGGGACTAACCTATTAACCGGAGGCCCAGCCCAGAATTGCTGTTTTTTTTGCCTATTTCAGAGTTTCGCAGAAAAAGAATATCAAACGGAGTCCAAACGGAATGAAACCTTCGGGAACGTGATTTTCAGAACGAACGTGATCCAGAGGACTTGGACCTTACGTCAAGACATCAATCAGGAAGGCACGAGGTAGGGGGGGCGCCTACCCCCCCAGGCACGCCCTCTACCCTCGTGGGCCCCACGTTGCTCCACCGACGTACTTCTTCCTCCTATATATACCTACGTACCCCCAAACTACCAGATACGGAGCCAAAAACCTAATTCCACCGCCGCAACCTTCTGTACCCGTGAGATCCCATCTTGGGGCCTTTTCCGGAGCTTCGCTGGAGGGGGCATCGATCACGGAGGGCTTCTACATCGACACCATAGCCTGTCCGATGATGTGCGAGTAGTTTACCTCAGACCTTCGGGTCCATAGTTATTAGCTAGATGGCTTCTTCTCTCTCTTTGGATCTCAATACAAAGTTCTCCATCATTCTCGTGGAGATCTATTCGATGTAATCTTCTTTTGCGGTGTGTTTGTTGAGACCGATGAATTGTGGGTTTATGATCAAGTTTATCTATGAACAATATTTTAATCTTCTTTGAATTCTTTTATGTATGATTGGTTATCTTTGCAAGTCTCTTCGAATTATCAGTTTGGTTTGGCCTACTAGATTGATCTTTCTTGCAATGGGAGAAGTGCTTAGCTTTGGGTTCAATCTTGCGGTGTCCTTTCCCAGTGACAGTAGGGGCAGCAAGGCAAGTATTTTATTGTTGCCATCGAGGATAACAAGATGGGGTTTATATCATATTGCATGAGTTTATCCCTCTACATCATGTCATCTTACTTAAAGCGTTACTCTGTTCTTATGAACTTAATACTCTAGATGCATGCTGGATAGCGGTCGATGTGTGGAGTAATAGTAGTAGATGCAGGCAGGAGTCGGTCTACTTGTCGCGGACGTGATGCCTATATACATGATCATACCTAGATATTCTCATAACTATTCTCAATTCTGTCAATTGCTCAACAGTAATTTGTTCACCCACCGTAATACTTATGCTCTCGTGAGAAGCCACTAGTGAAACCTATGGCCCCTGGGTCTATCTTCCATCATATTAATCGTCCAACACTTAGCTATTTTTATTGCCTTTTATTTTACTTTGCATCTTTATCATAAATATACCAAAAATATTATCTTATCATATCTATCAGATCTCACTCTTGTAAGTGACCGTGAAGGGATTGACAACCCCTTTATTGCGTTGGTTGCGAGGATTTATTTGTTTGTGTAGGCGCGAGGGACTCGTGCGTGTGGTTCTCAAAAACCGAGGGCAATACTTATGCTGCTTTACTGCATCACCCTTTCCTCTTCAAGGGAAAACCAACGCAGTGCTCAAGAGGTAGCAAGAAGGATTTCTGGCGCCGTTGCCGGGGAGTCTATGCAAAAGTCAACATACCAAGTACCCATCACAAACCCTTATCTCCCGCATTACATTATTTTCCATTTGCCTCTCATTTTCCTCTCCCCCACTTCACCCTTGCCGTTTTATTCGCCCTCTCTTTTCTGTTCGTCTCTTTTTCGCCTGCTTCTTGTTTGCTCGTGTGATTGATTGCTTGCTTGTCACGATGGCTCAAGATAATACTAAATTGCGTGACTTTACCAATACCAACAATAATGATTTTCTTAGCACTCCGATTGCTCCTCTTACCGATACTGAATCTTGTGAAATCAATACTGCTTTACTGAATCTTGTCATGAAAGATCAATCGCCGGCCTTCCTAGTGAAGATGCCGCTACCCATCTAAATAGCTTCCTTGATTTGTGTGATATGCAAAAGAAGAAAGATGTGGATAATGATATTGTTAAATTGAAGCTATTTCCTTTTTTGCTTAGAGATCGTGCTAAAGCTTGGTTTTCATCTTTGCCTAAAAATAGTATTGATTCTTGGAATAAGTGCAAAGATGCTTTTATATCTAAGTATTTTCCTCCTGCTAAGATCATCTCTCTTAGAAACGATATTATGAATTTTAAGCAACTTGATCATGAACATGTTCCACAAGCTTGGGAGAGGATGAAATTAATGATACGTAATTGCCCTACACATGGTTTGAATTTGTGGATGATTATATAGAAAAATTATGCCAGATTGAATTTTGCTTCTAGAAATCTTTTAGATTCGGCCGCGGGAGGCACTTTTATGGAAATCACTTTAGGAGAAGCTACTAAACTCCTAGATAATATTATGGTTAATTATTCTCAATGGCACACTGAAAGATGTACTAATAAAAAGGTGCATGCGATAGAAGAAATTAATGTTTTGAATGGAAAGATGGATGAACTTATGAAATTATTTGCTACTAAAAGTGTTTCTTCTGATCCTAATGATATGCCTTTGTCTACTTTGATTGAGAATAATAATTAATCTATGGATGTGAATTTTGTTGGTAGGAATAATTTTGGTAACAACGCGTATAGAGGAAACTTTAATCCTAGGCCGTACCCTAGTAATTCCTCTAATAATTATGGTAATTTCTACAACAATTCTTATGGAAATTTTAATAAGATGCCTTCTGAATTTGAGACTAGTGTTAAAGAATTTATGAATTCGCAAAAGAATTTCAATGCTTTGCTTGAAGAAAAATTGCCTAAGATTGATGAATTGGCTAGGAACGTTGATAGAATTTCTCTTGATGTTGATTCCTTCAAACTTAGATCTATTCCACCTAAGCATGATATCAATGAGTCTCTCAAAGCCATGAGAATTTCTATTGATGAGTGCAAAGAAAGAACCGCTAGGATGCGTGCTAAGAAAGATTGCTTTGTGAAAGCGTGTTCTTCTAATTTCTATGAAAATAAAGATGAAGATCTAAAAGTTATTGATGTGTCTCCTATTAAATATTTGTTTTGAAATATGAATCTTGATAATGATGGGACTGAATATAATCCACCTTTACCTAGAAGGCGTTCCAAAAATTCGGAGTTTTTAGATCTTGATGCAAAAATTGGTTAAAGTGGGATTGAAGAGATCAAAAATCTAGATATTAATGAACCCACTATTTTGGATTTCAAGGAATTTAATTATGATAATTGCTCTTTGATAGATTGTATTTCCTTGTTGCAATCCGTGCTAAATTCTCCACATGCTTATAGTCAACGTAAAGCTTTTACTAAACATATCGTTGATGCTTTGATGCAATCTTATGAAGAAAAACTTGAGTTGGAAGTTTCTATCCCTAGAAAACTTTATGATGAGTGGGAACCTACTATTAAAATTAAAATTAAAGATCATGAATGCTATGCTTTGTGTGATTTGGCTGCTAGTGTTTCCACGATTCCAAAAACTTTGTGTGATTTGCTAGGTTTCCGTGATTTTGATGATTGCTCTCTAAACTTGCACCTTGCGGATTCCACCATTAAGAAACCTATAGGAAGAGTTAATGATGTTCTTATTATTGCAAATAGGAATTATGAGCCCGTAGATTTTATTGTTCTTGATATAGATTGCAATCTTTCATGTCCTATTATTCTTGGTAGACCTTTCCTTAGAACGATTGGTGCAATTATTGATATGAAGGAAGGGAATATTAGATTCCAATTTCCGTTAAGGAAAGGCATGGAACACTTCCCTAGAAAGAAAATAAAATTACCTTATGAATCTATTTTGAGAGCCACTTATGGATTGCCTACCAAAGATGGCAATACCTAGATCTATCCTTGCTTTTATGCCTAGCTAGGGGCGTTAAACGATAGCGCTTGTTGGGAGGCAACCCAATTTTATTTTTAGTTTTTTGCTTTTTGCTTCTGTTTAGGAATAAATATTTGATCTAGCCTCTGGTTATATGTGTTTTTATGTTTTAATTAGTGTTTGTGCCAAGTTTAACCTATAGGATCTTCTTGGATGATAGTTATTTGATCTTGCTGAAAATTCCAGAAACTTTCTGTTCACGAAAATAATTGTTAAAAATCACCAGACCGTGATAAAATATTGATTCCAATTGCTGCTGATCAATAAAAAAATTATCTAGGTCGTCATATTTTGGCTGAATTTTTGGAGTTCCATAAGTTTGCGTTAGTTACAGATTACTACAGACTGTTCTGTTTTTGACAGATTCTATTTTCCGTGTGTTGTTTGCTTATTTTGATGAATCTATGGCGAGTAAAATATTTTATAAACCATAGAGAATTTGGAATACATTAGGTTTAACACCAATATAAATAAAGAATGAGTTCATTACAGTACCTTGAAGTGGTGTTTTGTTTTCTTTCGCTAACGGAGCTCACGAGATTTTCTGCTAAGTTTTGTGTTGTGAAGTTTTCAAGTTTTGGGTAAAAGATTTGATTGATTAAGGAACAAGGAGTGGCAAGAGCCTAAGCTTGGGGATTCCCATGGCACCCCAAGATAATCTAAGGACACCAAAAAGCCAAAGCTTGGGGATGCCCCGGAAGGCATCCCCTCTTTCGTCTACTTCCATCGGTAACTTTACTTGGAGCTATATTTTTATTCACTACATGATATGTGTTTTGCTTGGGAGCGTCTTGTATGATTTGAGTCTTTTATTTTTAGTTTACCACTATCATCTTTGCTGTACACACATTTTGAGAGATACACACATGATTCAGAATTTATTAGAATAATCTATGCACTTCACTTATATCTTTTGAGCTATATAGTTTTTGCTCTAGTGCTTCACTTATATCTTTTAGAGCACGGCGGTGGTTTTGTTTTATAGAAACTATTATTCTCTCATGCTTCACTTATATTATTTTGAGAGTCTTAAACATCATGGTAATTTGCTTAAATTGGGAAATTAATCCTAATATGTTAGGTATTCAAGACTAGTAAAAAAACTTTCTTATGAGTGTGCTGAATGCTAAGAGAAGTTTGATGCTTGATGATTGTTTTGAGATATGGAGGTAGTGATATTAAATTTGTGCTAGTTGAGTAGTTGTGAATTTGAGAAATACTTGTGTTGAAGTTTGCAAGTCCCGTAGCATGCACGTATGGTAAACGTTATGTAACAAATTTGAAACATGAGGTGTTCTTTGATTGTCCTCCTTATGACTGGCGGTCGGGGACGAGCGATGGTCTTTTCCTACCAATCTACCCCCCTAGGAGCATGTGCGTAGTGCTTGGTTTTTGATGACTTGTAGATTTTTGCAATAAGTATGTGAGTTCTTTATGACTAATGTTGAGTCCATGGATTATACGCACTCTTACCCTTCCATCATTGCTAGCCTCTTCGGTACCGTGCATTGCCCTTTCTCACATTGAGAGTTGGAGCAAACTTCGCCGGTGCATCCAATCCCCGTGATATGATACGCTCTTTCACACATAAACCTCCTTATATCCTCCTCAAAACAGCCACCATACCTACCTATTATGGCATTTCCATAGCCATTCCGAGATATATTGCCATGCAACTTTCCACCGTTCCGTTTATCATGACACATTCATCATTGTCATATTGCTTTGCATGATCATGTAGTTGACATTGTATTTGTGGCAAAGCTACCATTCATAATTTTTTCATACATGTCACTCTTGATTCATTGCTAACCCGGTATACCGCCAGAGGCATTCATATAGAGTCATACTTTGTTCTAGTATCGAGTTGTAATCATTGAGTTTTAAATAAATAGAAGTGTGATGATCATCATTCATAGAGCATTGTACCAATAAAAAAAAGAGAAAGGCCAAATAAAAAAAGAAGGCCCAAAAAAAAGAGAATAAAAAGGGACAATGCTACTATCCTTTTTCCACACTTGTGCTTCAAAGTTGCACCATGATCTTCATGATAGAGAGTCTCTTGTTTTGTCACTTTCATATACTAGTGGGAATTTTTTATTATAGAACTTGGCTTGTATATTCCAACAATGGGCTTCCTCAAATGCCTTAGGTCTTCGTGAGCAAGCAAGTTGGATGCACACCCACTTAGTTTCTTTTGTTGAGCTTTCATGCATTTATAACTCTAGTGCATCCATTGCATGGCAATCCCTACTCCTTGCATTAACATCAATCGATGGGCATCTCCATAGCTCATTGATTAGCCGCGTTGATATGAGACTTTCTCCTTTTTTGTCTTCTCCACATAACCCCCATCACTATATTCTATTCCACCCATAGTGCTATATCCATGGCTCACGCTCATGTATTGCGTGAAGGTTGAATTTTTTTGAGATTACTAAAGTATGAAACAATTTCTTGGCTTGTCATCGGGGTTGTGCATGATGAGAGCATTCTTGTGTGACGAAAATGGAGCATGACTAAACTATATGATTTTGTAGGGATGAACTTTCTTTGGCCATGTTATTTTGAGAGGACATAATTGCTTAGTTAGTATGCTTGAAGTATTATTACTTTTATGTCAATATTAAACTTTTATCTTGAATCTTTCGGATCTGAATATTCATACCACAATTAAGAGAATTACATTGAAATTATGCCAAGTAGCATTCCACATCGAAAATTCTGTTTTTATCATTTACCTCCTCGAGGACGAGCATGAATTAAGATTGGGGATGCTTGATACGTCTCCAACGTATCTATAATTTTTTATTGTTCCATGCTATATTATATTCTGTTTTGGACATTAATGAGATTTATTATACACTTTTATATTATTTTTGGGACTAACCTATTAACCGGAGGCCCAACCCAAAATTGCTGTTTTTTGCCTATTTCAGAGTTTCGAAGAAAAAGAATATCAAACGGAGTCCAAACGGAATGAAACCTTCGGGAACGTGATTTTCGAAACGAACGTGATCCAGAGGACTTGGTCCCTACGTCAAGACATCAACCAGGAAGGCAGGAGGTAGGGGGCGCGCCTACCCCCGAGGCGCGCCCTCCACCCTTGTGGGCCCCACGTTGCTCCACCGACGTACTTCTTCCTCCTATATATACCTACGTACCCCCAAACTACCAGATACGGAGCCAAAAACCTAATTCCACCGCCGCAACCTTCTGTACCCGTGAGATCCCATCTTGGGGCCGTTTTCGGAGCTCCGCCGGAGGGGGCATCGATCACGGAGGGCTTCTACATCAACACCATAGCCTCTCCGATGATGTGTCAGTAGTTTACCTCAGACCTTCGGGTCCATAGTTATTAGCTAGATGGCTTCTTCTCTCTCTTTGGATCTCAATACAAAGTTCTCCACGATTCTCGTGGAGATCTATTCGATGTAATCTTCTTTTGCAGTGTGTTTGTTGAGACTGATGAATTGTGGGTTTATGATCAAGTTTATCTATGAACAATATTTGAATCTTCTCTGAATTCTTTTATGTATGATTGGTTATCTTTGCAAGTCTCTTCGAATTATCAGTTTGGTTTGGCCTACTATATTGATCTTTCTTGCAATGGGAGAAGTGCTTAGCTTTGGGTTCAATCTTGCGGTGTCCTTTCCTAGTGACAGTAGATGCAGGCAGGAGTCGGTCTACTTGTCGCGAACGTGATGCCTATATACATGATCATACCTAGATATTCTCATAACTATGCTCAATTCTGTCAATTGCTCAACAGTAATTTGTTCACCCACCGCAATACTTATGCTCTCGAGAGAAGCCACTAGTGAAACCTATGGCCCCCGGGTCTATCTTCCATCATATTAATCTTCCAACACTTAGCTATTTTTATTGCCTTTTATTTTACTTTGCATCTTTATCATAAAAATACCAAAAATATTATCTTATCATATCTATCAGATCTCACTCTTGTAAGTGACCGTGAATGGATTGACAACCCCTTTATTGCGTTGGTTGCGAGGATTTATTTGTTTGTGTAGGTGCGAGGGACTCGTGCGTGGCCTCTTACTAGATTGATACCATGGTTCTCAAAAACTGAGGGAAATAGTTACGCTGCTTTACTGCATCACCCTTTCCTCTTCAAGGGAAAACCAACGCAGTGCTCAAGAGGTAGCAAGGAGGACGATGGTGGCTTAGGTGAGCTGGGCCGCACTGTGGCCAGCAGGCCTAAGCGCAATGTGCCACTTCTCTATTTTCCCTTTTACCTATTGTTTATATTTCTTTTCTGTTTTCTTTTAGTTTTTTATTTTATTATAGTTTTGTAAAATACCAAAGTTGTACCTAATTTAGTTTTAATAAACATGCCACTGCCCCAATAGTTTTGGGTAATTAAATAACTTAGTTAATATTTTATTAATTGAAAAAGGCATTTATTTATTTGTCTAAGCTGCAGTTTTATTTAAATAAGGGCATTTATATATTTTATAAAAAGTTGATGCCTTTGCCAATAAGCCTTTGCATTTATTTTCACATTTAGAACATTTTAGATTTAATGTTTGAGGACTTTTAGTGTTTGGCTTTAGTTTAAATTTGAATTTGAATCCCGTTTGAATCAACGCGAGTTTAATTAATGGTAATCATGGTGACGTGGCATCATTAGCAGGGCATTACTGTAGCTTAATTATCTGGGCGTCACAATTCTCCTCAACTACAAGAAATCTCGTCCCGAGATTTAAGAGGTGTTTAAGGGGGGAAGGTCTGGTTACGAAATTCTAACGAATCTGCTTGGCCTTGGTTGCTCTTCTTGAAGTACTCGATCCTTTGAGTTGACGCCATTAGTTCTCTACTCCAGGGCATCATGACGAAGTTGTCATACTTCCTTCGGGGTCTTCATCGTACTTACGGATAGGTAAGGGGCAGCTTGATAACGATAGGATACTATAAGGGTTAATCATCTGGGGGATATCCCACGAATGAGCACAAGATTATCTCTCGAGTTGAACCAATAAAACACGTCGAGAGGAAAGTAAGAAGGTAATAATAAGAGGTTTCAAACGGATAGACCATCGTTCGACATCTGAAACAAAGTGTGAGAAGAGGTCCAACGCAACGAGAATAATTATTGCGTCTGATACCAGAATAGATCACTAGGAAGGTGGCCCGTGAATTACATACGAAATCAAGCGCAAGGAATCACTTTGGAAACAGGGGTGTACATGAGAGTTAGGTTTCAATCCTGTGGAACTGTGGGTTATGGGCCCACCATGTGGATTAACAGTAGGAAGGGCGGTGACATCTTGCACGACCATGTATGCATGGTATGTCAGAGGATAGTGTGTCGGTTATGTCGGCAACAACATCGGTACCAAGGGCGAGGGACGAATAGGACCATTTTCCTGCTCGTTGAATGAGGCAGACCAATAGGCAAAGTTCTCATCCATCGACGGTTACCGGAATGTCATCAACAATAGTAACAGGGTCTTACTAACAGCGTGGTACCACAAGGTTCTTACCTAAGCAGGGAATTATCACTGCTTAGTTAAGTCAGATTACCAGAAAGGTTAAACAAAACAATAGAAAGGAAAATACGATTATTAGATTAATCATAACAATGGAAAGGAAAATGTGTTTAAACACATATTTTAGGGGTATATTCTTCCCAAGGACAAGTAGAGCATGATATCCATGACATGATATAAAGTTGAAAACCCTTTAGGTAAAGGGAGAGAAACTTCATGACATTACCCATACAACAGTGTTTTGATAATTGATAAGGAAAATTTAGCATTGTGCTTCAGATGTTTTTATTGAAAATCGGAGTACCACAGACATGCTTCGAGATAGCATTGACATTGTCTTCAAGCAAAGGTCGGACTTTGGATATACAAAGGATCCATCAGGAACAACTTATAGAATGAGTCTTACAATTTCCTCATGGAAGAATGGCGAACCTTGCTAAAAAGGAAACTATAACAATAGGTCCTCCGGGCAGGTGTGCTAGGCATGGCATCACCTTGTTATAACTCTTGGGAATATGTTCCAACCATCATATCTGACCGAGATTCAGATCTGATTGGTGTTAGGATACCTCAGACTCGGGATGCCTGAGAAGAAAAGGTGCAACACAAATTGTCGAGATGACATTGTAAGATTCTCGGGCAATGAGCTATGGAAGCGAGTACCAAAACAAGAGTTCATCATTAAACCGAGGAGAGGATGAGGAGGTGGTTGATGGACTCAGCGACAATTCATCGAGATTACCAACAAGATGGATTCCATAATTATGTGAACAAGGAGATAACATTTGTGAGATCAAATGGTATAATGATGTATGCTCGAGGAAAAAATACGCAATTAAACATTGGTTGAACGGTGCACCCAAAATATGGCTTAGGTAGCACGATCAATGTTAGAATGGTGCTTCGATAACCAATGGTCTAAGAATGAAATATCGACCATTAACTTCAAAGCAATAGGGTTGCTAGAACTTTTGAAGTGGCACATCATAGTTAAATTGTCAGTTTTCCGGTTAGAAACAACACATGGACCAAGGAATGAACGAATATGGCAAGAAGTATCACCTATATCAAGAATTCTTAAGAGGTGGTGAAATTCTCACGACATTCTTGACATAAAAGATGGTAATACTCCAAGGTAAAGAAGAACAAATGCTGGATAGCAAGGATCTCAAGGTATAACACAAAACACGATCAAGTTTGTGTTGAACGGAAGGCAATTAAGTGGTCGATGATAACACAAACCATCGAGGTCAAGGATGGTATTTCTCATCATGAATTCAATTGATATCCTGGAAGAGCTCAAAACGCTGATGATGATCATAACAAATTTTGACGAGAGGCTCCACGAAGAAGCAATTGCAGAGCGGCTACATCAAGCAACAGGACTAATGCAACGAAAGATTATTGGAACCACGGATACAACACCAACTCGAAATCAAGCTTGCTGTTCGAGGTGAAACGATAAGACAAGGAAGATCGACGTAAGCTTAGCTCATCGCCGAGAGTGGTGCTCCGGGAATAAGGACCAGGTAGCACAGTTAAAATCAGCACGATACTGATATAGCCGATCAGGCTAGAAATGACTTGATCGAGTACCAACTCGTAAGTAAAGAAGATTACCAATAGTTGCTTAATCGCGATGTGGACTCGATTCAGTTATCAGTGTCCTTGAGTGTTTAATGACTCGGAGCCTGTGAAAAAATTGGAATCCGTGAGAATGTAGTACTTGATGGAGAACTCATAAGAAGTTATGCAGTTCCGTGATATTGTCGAGATACCAGAGTGTAATACTTGACGGTAGAGCAGAGTAGAGGGCGGACACGTGAAATGATCTGCAGAAGACAAGTACTTCATCTTGTCTGAGAAATGGAATCAAAGGAGATCAATCATGGTCGGAACCACGATTGCAAAGGATCAATTCACATATACCAGATGATATTATATCAAGGAAATAGTTATTATTACAAGAAGCTTCCATGATAGGATCTACATCGTGTCCATGGGTATGAACACAAAGTTCAAGGTCGACTCCCACTTCTCCAATGCATAACCTTTCAGGTTGTAATGTTGAAATTTTATCTAGCAAAATACCAGAAGAGTATGACTCGTGAAAGCTTTCGATTTCACACATATTAAGGAAGGCATAGGTTCAACCCATCAGGGCATCGTGGAAACATATACCACAAGATTCAATAGTAAATATCACCAGCTCGAAAGTAGAGCATGGTTGGCCAATCACAGAATAGGATTTACCAATGGCAATATGTATTAGGGAAAGAACTTCTCGAGGTTTTTATATACAAGGGACAGTGTCGGATGAAAATTCAACAAAGGATCTGACGGTCCATAACGGAGCTGATGTGAGCATTTGCACACCAGCAGTGGAAGAAACAATGCAAAGGCATTTAATTATAGAAACAACTGACTAAATCAAAGCTCAAAGGCAAAGGAATTATGATTTCCAAATCAAGGGATCAGAAGCAACGCTCTGATCAAGGATGGATAAGTTGAGTAGGCTTAGGGGTACAATCAATGAAAATTTGATTGGTCGAGATCCAGCTCATGTTTAAAATGACGTCTGAGCCGAAAGGATGAATTCTAGGATATGATTAAGGATTGCAACATTTGTAACATATTGAATCAAGGGACCCAAGATGATAAAGGCAAAGGACATCCACGAATATTGCTAGTCATTTGGAATTAACCATAATGCAGACAGACAAGCATTTCAAGAGACATAGGCTGCAGAGGATTCTCGAAAGATCGGATAGTATTTCGAAGAATTTTGTGAAACACATGAACAACTGGGGATGAGCGGATACTCGGTAAGGGCGAGGAATTACCCGTAGGGTAATCATGTGGCAAAGAACTGCAAGGCAGTATCTCAAAGGACTTCACAACAATAGAGAAAAATTCGGGGTATCTTGTAATAACAAGATCAACAGGAAATGATTGTATGAAGCACAAGTGTACGTGGTTATCCATAGGGGGTTTATTGATGGAAGGGAATTGCAAAAGCGATGGCACGAAGTCTCGAGAGAACATCGCAGAGTATCTTCGGGATCCTTCGGTGCACCAACCAATCATCTGGAGTGAGGGCTCTCCGGGAGGAAGTAGTTACGAGAACCTAGAGTCAGAGTTAGTAAAATCATTTAACCCTAATAGAAGAGATATAAGAGACCCAGAGTAAAGATCAAGGAATAAAAGATCCTAATACCACCCAATGGCGACATGGGCCCATGGGCCGCACAACCATGTTAGTAAAACAATTTTCATCGACTAGACTCAACTTCGGCCAAGGAGTTTGGAAGGGGGATTCCTACAGGCAGTTGGCTCTGATACCAACTTGTGACGCCTCCGATTCAATCATACATAATCATACACGCAAACGTGTACGATCAAGATCAGGGACTCACGGGAAGATATCACAACACAACTCTAAAAATAAAATAAGTCATACAAGCATCATAATACAAGCTAGGGCCTCGAGGGCTCGAATACAAGTGCTCGATCATAGACAAGTCAGCGGAAGCAACATATCTGAGTACAGACATAAGTTAAACAAGTTTGCGTTAAGAAGGCTAGCACAAACTGGGATACAAATCGAAAGAGGCGCAGGCCTCCTGCCTGGGATCCTCCTAAAGTACTCCTGGTCGTCGGCGGCGGCCTGCACGTAGTGGTAGGCACCCTCGGTGTAATAGGAGTCGTCGAAGGTGGCGTATGGCTCCTGGGCTCCAACATCTGGTTGCGACAACCGAGAAGAAACGAAAGGGGGAAAAGAGGGAGAAAAGAAACCGTGAGTACTCATCCAAAGTACTTGCAAGCAAGGATCTACACTACATATGCATGGGTATCTGTGTAAAGGGGCAATATCGGTGGACTGAACTGCAGAATGCCAAAATAAGAGGGGGATAGCTAGTCTTGTCGAAGACTACACTTCTGGCAGCCTCCATCTTGCAGCATGTAGAAGAGAGTAGATGGTAAGTTCACCAAGTATCATCGCATAGAATAATCCTACCCGGCGATCCTCCCCTCATCGCCCTGTGTGAGAGCGATCACCGCGTTATATCTGGCACTTGGAAGGGTGTGTTTTATTAAGTATCCGATTCTAGTTGTCATAAGGTTAAGGTACAGCTCCGGGTCGTCCTTTTACCGAGGGACACGGCTATTGGAATAGATAAACTTGCCTGCAGGGGTGCACCACATTACCGAACACGCTTGATCCCCTTTGGCCAGACACACTTTCCTGGGTCATGCCCGGCCTCGGAAGATCAACACGTCGCAGCCCCACCTAGGCACAACAGAGAGGTCAGCACGCCGGTCTAAATCCTATGCGCGTAGGGGTCTAGGCCCATCGCCCATTGCACACCTGCACGTTGCGAACGCGGCCGGTGAGCAGACCTAGCCTCCCTTATACAAGAGCAGGCGTTCCAGTACAACTCGGCGCGCGCCGCTCAGTTACTGACGTCAAGAAGGCTTCGGCTGATACCACGACGTCGAGTGCCCATAACTGTTCCCGCGTAGTTGGTTAGTGCGTATAAGCCAGTGGCCAGACTCAGATCAAATACCGAGATCTCGTTAAACGTGTTAAATTGTTGTAACCGCGGACGCCGACCAGGGCCAGGCCCACCTCTCTCCTAGGTGGTCTCAACCTGCCCTGTCGCTCCGCCACAAAGTAACAGTCAGGGGCCGTCGGGAACCCAGGCCCACCTCTACCAGGATGGATCCACCTGTCCTTTCAGCCCCCACATCGGAATCACTTGCGGGTACTCTACGAGCCGACCCGACTTTAGTCACCACATGTATCATATAATATGTATGTAACTATATACCCGTGATCACCTCCCGAGTGATCACGACTCGATAGTATAGCATGGCAGATGGACAAGAATGTAGGGCCACTGATGGAATACTAGCATCATATACTAAGCATTTAGGATGGCAGGTAAAGGTAACAACAGTAGTGGCGAAGACAGGCTATGCAGCAGAATAGGATTAACCGAAAGCAGTAACATGCTACACTACTCTAATGCAAGCAGTAGAGAGAAGAATAGGCGATATCTGGTGATCAAGGGGGCTTGCCTGGTTGCTTTGGCAAGGAGTCGTCAACAATGTAGTCGATCAGGGCACCAGTAGTGGCGTCAGTCTCGTAGTCTACCGGAGAGAAGAGGGGGAAGAAACAATGAGTACAATGCAAACAGATGCATACTGATGCATGACAAGACAAGTAACGGTGCCAGGTGTGCCCTAACACAGTAGGAGGTGATACCGGCGAAGGGGGGAAACATCCGGGAAAGTATCCCCGGTGTTTCGCGTTGTCGGACAGATGAACCGGAGGGGGAAAGTTGCGTGTTCGCTATGCTAGGGATGTGTGGCGGACGAATGGGCTGTGTATTTGGATTCGTATCGTCGTTCTGAGCAACTTTCATTTACAAAGTTTTAATGATTTTCTGGACTTTCTTTATCTAGTTAATTCAAATATTTAAAATAAGGGAGACTACTATTTATACCCACAAGTGGTCTAGCCTAAGTGTATGACAGTGGGTTCAGAGGGCCCAGTCAGCTAGTACAGTCAGCAGTTGACCAGTCAATGTTGACTGGTGTCACAAGGTAAACTAATTTTAGTTTAAGAATTATTTATGCTAATTAGTGGTGGGGGCCCCACATGTCAGTGGTCCATTAGTGGGGAATTAGTCCTAAACTAATCCTCGATTAGCCTGGGCCAGCCCGATCTGGTAGAGACAGAGACGACCAGGGGAAGCTGCTTGCCTGCGCTCGCTCGAGGCAGGGGCCGACCACGACCGCGACAGCAAGGCAGCAGCGGCAACGCGGCCTCAGTGGCAGCCGCAGTGGCACGCGGGGATCAGGGCGCGGTCCCAGCCAACGGCGGCCAGCGGTGTCGCGAGGCGGGAAGGCCAGGGAGCGCATCGCGGAGGCGGCTCGGCTGACGCCGGTGAGCAAAGGCGGGCGGGCGCTCGGAGCGGTGGTGGACGCTGGCGGCTGTGGTGGTGGGTGCGGGCGGCGCCAAGGAGCAGCAAGCAACAACAAAAAGCGCAGCAGCAGCAGCAGAGCACGTACACGGGAGCTCGGGCTCCGGCCATGGCGGGTGCCGTGGCTAGAGGCTACGCGGCAAGGGGAAAATGGAGGGGAAGACGCAGTGCTCACCAGGGTGGCTCACGTAGGCCCGGTGAGTGCGTAGGAGCAGCAGGGCGTCGGCAACCGGCGGAGGAGCACCGGCGACCATAGGCGAGGAAGAACTCGATCCCCGGGGCTGTGGTGGCGCCGAGCTCGAACCCTTGGTCGGAGAGGGAGTTGAGGAAGCAGGCGGAGCTGGTGGACTCGTCGGTGAGGCGTGGAGAGCACGGTGGCCGCGCCTACGACGGATCTTGGCGGCGGACTCGGGGCGATATGGGAGAACGAGGGAGAGAGCGCGCGAGGGAAGGGGAAGTGGGGTTCTAGGGTTTCGGGGGAGGGGCACCGGGGTTCTCTTATCCACCAGGGGACCGGGGGATGGCCGACGCGTGGCAATCCCAGCCATGGACGCGCTCGGGTCGTCCACGAGGCGCGGTGAACAGGAGGAGGACGATGGTGGCTTAGGTGAGCTGGGCCGCACTGTGGCCAGCAGGCCTAAGCGCAATGTGCCACTTCTCTATTTTCCCTTTTTACCTATTGTTTATATTTCTTTTCTGTTTTCTTGAACTTTTTTACTTTATTATAGTTTGGTAAAATACCAAAGTTGTACCTAATTTAGTTTTAATAAACATGCCACTGCCCCAATAGTTTAGGGCAACTAAATAACTTAGTTAATATTTTATTAATTGAAAAAGGCATTTTTTATTTGTCTAAGCTGTAGTTTTATTTAAATAAGGGCATTTAAATATTTTATAAAAAGTTGATGCCTTTGCCAATAAGCCTTTGCATTTATTTTCACATTTAGAACATTTTAGTTTTAATGTTTGAGAACTTTTAGTGTTTGGCTTTAGTTTAAATTTGAATTTGAATCCCGTTTGAATCAACGCGAGTTTAATTAACGGTAATCGTGGTGACGTGGCATCATTAGCAGGGAATTGCTGTAGCTTAATTATTCGGGGGTCACACGGCAGGCGATGAGATTGTGTCTGACATCTCGTTGACATCTTCATGCATGTCAGCTTCTTCGTGAGATGCGTACACTAGAACGTCGGTTAAGTCTTCGACAGTAGCGACTAGGTGGGTGAAGGGTGGGATGAAAATTACGACTCCTCTAGATTTGTCCTAGATCTTATCTTACACTAAGGTCCGACCGTCCGAGATTGTGAGGCTCTGAATCCGCTCTAACATCTCGTTCAGAAGCACTTTGTCGGCCTCACCCATATCCTGACTCAAGATTGGGCTTAGCTGAAGCTTGTCGAGGTCCCATCTGACATGGCCTCGGGTGTTTTGTTGGCCAAACTTGACGTCTAATCTGACGAGGTAGCGTTCGTCTCCGAGCTCAAAGCTAGATCTGAGGCATGATACACGCCTTGGTCCTGACCCGAGATTGAATCTGAGATCGGTATGAAGGTGTCAGCGAGATCCTCAGACCGGTCTGACACCCAGCCCAAAAACGCAAGTTCGCCGCGTGCATTCGCAGCGTATTCCATGTTTCCAACCCTGATTGACGGTGCGCCAGAATCGGGGGTACTAACCTAGTCGGCCCATAGTCTCCGGATGGACCGGTTGTTGGGGAACGTAGTATTTCAAAAATTTGCCTACGATCACGCAAGATCTATCTAGGAGAAGCATAGCAACGAGCGGGGAGAGTGTGTCCACATACCCTCGTAGATCGAATGCGGAAGCGTTAAGTAACGCGGTTGATGTAGTCGAACGTCTTCGCGATCCAACCGATCAAGTACCGAACGCACGACACCTCCGCGATCTGCACACGTTCAGCTCGGTGACGTCCCTCGAACTCTAGATCCAGCTGAGGCCGAGGGAAAGTTTTGTTAGCACGACGACGTGGTGACGATGATGATGAAGTTACCAACGCAGGGCTTCGCCTAAGCACTACGACAATATGACCGAGGTGGAAATCTGTGGAGGGGGGCACCGCACACGGCTAAGAAATCAACTTGTGTGTCTATGGCGTGCCCCCCTCCCCCGTATATAAAGGAGTGGAGGAGGGGGCCGGCCGGCCTCACAGGGCGCGCCCCAAGGGGGGGGAATCCTACTCCTACTAGGAGTAGGTTCCCCCCTTTCCTAGTCCAACTAGGAGGGGGAAGGAAGAGGAAGAGGGAGAGAAGGAAAGGGGGGCCGCCCCCCCAATTCGGATTGGGCTTGGGGGGCGCGCGCCTCCCACTTGTCCGCCTCCTCCTCTCTTCGACGAAATCCCATGAAGGCCCAATAACACCCCGGGGGGTACTCCGAAAAATGCCCGAACCTATCGGAAACCTTTCCAGTGTCCAAACATAACCTTCCAATATATCAATCTTCATGTGTCGAGCATTTCGAGACTCCTCGTCATGTCCGTGATCACATCCGGGACTCCGAACAACCTTCGGAACATCAAATCACAAAAATCATAATACATAGCGTCATCGAACGTTAAGCGTGCGGACCCTACGGGTTCGAGAACTATGTAGACATGACTGAGACACAACTCCGGCAATAACCAATAGCGGAACCTGGATGCTCATATTGGCTCCTACATATTCTACAAAGATCTTTATTGGTCAAACCGCATAACAACATACGTTGTTCCCTTTGTCATCGGTATGTTACTTGCCCGAATGCGATCGTCGGTATCATCATACCTAGTTCAATCTCGTTACCGACAAGTCTCTTTACTCGTTCTATAATGCATCATCCCGCAACTAATTCATTAGCCACATTGCTTGCAAGGCTTATAGTGATGTGCATTACCGAGAGGGCCCAGAGATACCTCTCCGACAATCGGAGTGACAAATCCTAATCTCGATCTATGCCAACTCAACAAACACCATCGGAGACACCTGTAGAGCATCTTTATAATCACCCAGTTACGTTGTGACGTTTGATAGCACACTAAGTGTTCCTCCGGTATTCAGGAGTTGCATAATCTCATAGTCATAGGAACATGTATAAGTCATGAAGAAAGCAATAGCAATAAACTAAACGATCATAGTGCTAAGCTAACGGATGGGTCTTGTCAATCACATCATTCTCTAATGATGTGATCCCGTTTATCAAATGACAACTCATATCTATGGTTAGGAAACTTAACCATCTTTGATCAACGGGCTAGTCAAGTAGAGGCATACTAGTGACACTGTGTTTGTCTATGTATTCACACATGTACTAAGTTTCCGGTTAATACAATTCTAGCATGAATAATAAACATTTATCATGATATAAGGAAATATAAATAACAACTTTATTATTGCCTCTAGGGCATATTTCCTTCAGTGTCCCACTTGCACTAGAGTCAATAATCTAGATTACATTGTAATGATTCTAACACCCATGGAGTCTTGGTGTTGATCATGTTTTGCTCATGAGAGAGGCTTAGTCAACGGGTCTGCAACATTCAGATCTATATGTATTTTGCAAATCTCTATGTCTCCCTCCTTGACTTGATCGCGGATGGAATTGAAGCATCTCTTGATGTGCTTGGTTCTCTTGTGAAATCTGGATTCCTTTGCCAAGGCAATTGCACCATATTGGCACAAAAGATTTTCATTGGACCCGATGCACTAGGTATGACACCTAGATCGGATATGAACTCCTTCATCCAGACTCCTTCATTTGCTGCTTCCGAAGCAGCTATGTACTCCGCTTCACACGTAGATCCCGCCACGACGCTCTGCTTGGAATTGCACCAACTGACAACTCCACCATTCAATATAAATACGTATCCGGTTTGTGACTTAGAGTCATCCGGATCAGTGTCAAAACTAGCATCGACGTAACCGTTTACGACGAGCTCTTTGTCACCTCCATAAATGAGAAACATATCCTTAGTCCTTTTCTGGTATTTCAGGATGTTCTTGACTGCTGTCCAGTGATCCACTCCTGGATTACTTTGGTACCTCCCTGCTAAACTAATAGCAAGGCACACATCAGGTCTGGTACACAACATTGCATACATGATAGAACCTATGGCTGAAGCATAGGGAATGACTTTCATTTTCTCTCTATCTTCTGCAGTGGTTGGGCATTGAGTCTGACTCAACTTCACACCTTGTAAGACAGGCAAGAACACTTTCTTTGCTTGATCCATTTTGAACTTCTTCAAAACTTTATCAAGGTATGTGCTTTGTGAAAGTCCAATTAAGTGTCTTGATCTATCTCTATAGATCTTGATGCCCAATATATAAGCAGCTTCACCGAGGTCTTTCATTGAAAAACTCTTATTCAAGTATCCTTTTATGCCATCCAGAAATTCTATATCATTTCCAATCAACAATATGTCATCCACATATAATATTAGAAATGCTACAGAGCTCCCACTCACTTTCTTGTAAATACAGGCTTCTCCAAAAGTCTGTATAAAACCATATGCTTTGATCACACTATCAAAATATTTATTCCAACTCCGAGATACTTGCACCAGTCCATAAATGGATCACTGGAGCTTGCACACTTTGTTAGCATCCTTTGGATCGACAAAACCTTCTGGTTGCATCATATACAACTCTTCTTCCAGAAATCCATTCAGGAATGCAGTCTTCACATCCATTTGCCAAATTTCATAATCATAAAATGCGGCAATTGCTAACATGATTCAGACAGACTTAAGCATAGCTACGGGTGAGAAGGTCTCATCGTAGTCAACTCCTTGAACTTGTCAAAAACCTTTCACAACAAGTCGAGCTTTGTAGACAGTAACATTACCGTCAGCGTCAGTCTTCTTCTTAAAGATTCATTTATTCTCTATGGCTTGCCGATCATCGGGCAAGTTAACCAAAGTCCACACTTTGTTCTCATACATGGATCCCATCTCAGATTTCATGGCCTCAAGCCATTTCGCGGAATCTGGGCTCATCATCGCTTCCTCATAGTTCGTAGGTTCGTCATGGTCAAGTAACATGACCTCCAGAACAGGATTACCGTACCACTCTGGTGCGGATCTTACTCTGGTTGACCTACGAGGTTCGGTAGTAACTTGATCAGAAGTTTCATGATCATCATCATTAGTTTCCTCACTAATTGGTGTAGGAATCACTGGAACTAATTTCTGTGATGAACTACTTTCCAATAAGGGAGAAGGTACAATTACCTCATCAAGTTCTACTTTCCTCCCACTCACTTCTTTCGAGAGAAACTCCTTCTCTAGAAAGGATCCATTCTGAGCAACAAATATCTTGCCTTCTATCGGGGATATACCCCGCGGTATGACCCGGCCGGAGGTATGACCCGGCTAGGACTTGATATTTCATTGGTAAGCCGGCAGATGTTAAGCCAGATGTTAAGCTAGATGGTAAGCCGACAGATGTTAAGCCAGATGGTAAGCCGACAGATGTTAAGCTAGATGGTAAGCCAGATGGTAAGCCGGTAGATTATAAGCCAGATTATAAGTCAGATGGTAAGCCAGATGGTAAGTCATATTGTAACAGAGTCTCATGGGGTTAATAAGCCCGAGACGTTAAGAAGCCCAAGACGTTAAGAAGCCCATGGAGAGACGCCCGTGATGAGAAGTCAAAATAGTTTAAGTCCCAATCCGAGTTGGACTTTATATGTAACCCACCCCTTCAACTTATATAAGGAGGGGCAGGGCACCCCAAGAGGGACAAAAAAATAATCGCTAAGGCTAGACACAACTAAAGGGGAGCCAGCTTATACAGCAACTCCCTCATGAGCATAATGATACCTAGCCACAAACAGCATGTAGGGCTATTACCGGATGATGTTTCCCGGGTCCCAAAGTTGTCTAAACCCTTGTCTTGTGTGTTAATCCGCCTCGCGTCTCTCATCCCGACCAACCCTTCTCAATTTACCACATAGATGTGTTGGCCTCACGACTAAGTTCTCACACTAGGACATCTGCCTTGACAATTCCACGACACCTTCGGATCTGTGATAGAAGGTGTACCCAACAATTTCCTTTGGGTGTCCTATGAAGACACATTTCTCTGATTTGGATTCGAGCTTATCAGGTTGAAGTTTTTCCACACAAGCATCGCAACCCCAAACTTTAAGAAATGACAACTTGGGTTTCTTGCCAAACCACAGTTCATATGGTGTCGTCTCAATGGATTTAGATGGTGCCCTATTTAAGGTGAATGCAGCCATCTCTAAAGCATAACCCCAAAACCATAGCGGTAAATCAGTAAGAGACATCATAGATCGCACCATATCTAATAAAGTGTTGTTACGACGTTCGGACACACCATTTCGCTGTGGTGTTCCGGGTGGCGTGAGTTGCGAAACTATTCTGCATTGTTTCAAATGAAGACCAAACTCGTAACTCAAATATTCTCCTCCACGATCAGATCGTGGAAATTTTATTTTCTTGTTACAATGATTTTCAACTTCACTCTGAAATTCTTTGAACTTTTCAAATGTTTCAGACTTATGTTTCATCAAGTAGATATACCCATATCTGCTCAAATCATCTGTGAAGCTCAGAAAATAATGATACCCGCCGCGAGCATCAACACTCATCGGACCGCATACATCAGTATGTATTATTTCCAATAAGTCTGTTGCACGCTCCACTGTTCCGAAGAACGGAATCTTAGTCATCTTGCCCGTGAGGCATGGTTCGCAAGCATCAAGTGATTCATACTCAAGTGATTCCAAAAGCCCATCTGCATGGAGTTTCTTCATGCGCTTTACACCAATATGACCTAAACGGCAGTGCCACAAATAAGTTGCACTATCATTATTGAACTTATATCTTTTGGCTTCAATACTATGAATATGTGTATCACTACTATCGAGATTTAGTAAAAACAAACCACTCATCAAGGGTGCATGACCATAAAAGATATTACTCATATAAATAGAACAACCATTATTCTCTGATTTAAATGAATAACTATCTCACATCAAACAAGATCCAGATATAATGTTCATGCTTAACGCTGGCACCAAATAACAATTATTCAAGTCTAAAACTAATCCCGAAGGTAGATGTAGAGGCAGTGTGCCGACGGCGATCACATCGACTTTGGAACCATTTCCCACACGCATCGTCACCTCGTCCTTAGCCAATCTTCGCCTAATCCGTAGTCCCTGTTTCGAGTTGCAAATAAGAGCAACAGAACCTGTATCAAATAACCAGGCACTACTGCGAGCATTAGTACGGTACACATCAATAACATGTATATCAAACTTGGGCTTCTTGACTTGGGCTTCTTGACTTGAGCAGCAACTTGCTTGCCATTCTTCTTGAAGTTTCCCTTCTTCCCTTTGCCCTTCTTCTTGAAACTAGTGGTCTTGTTGACCATCAACACTTGATGCTCCTTCTTGATTTCTACCTCCGCAGCCTTTAGCATTGCGAAGAGCTCGGGAATTGTCTTATCCATCCCTTGCATATTATAGTTCATCACGAAGCTTTTGTAGCTTGGTGGCAGTGATTGAAGAACTCTTTCAATGACACTATCAACCGGAAGATTAACTCCCAGTTGAGTCAAATGATTGTGGTACCCAGACATTCTGAGTATATGCTCATTAACAGAACTATTCTCCTCCATTTTGCAGCTGTAGGACTTATTGGAGATTCCATATCTCTCAATCTGGGCATTTGCTTGAAATATTAACTTCAACTCCTGGAACATCTCATATGCTCAATGACGTTCAAAACGTCGTTGAAGTCCCGGTTCTAAGCCGTAAAGCATGGCACACTGAACTATCGAGTAGTCATCAGCTTTGCTCTGCCAGACGTTCACAATGTCCGGCGTTGCTCCTGCAGCGGGTCTTGCACCTAGCGGTACTTGCAGGACGTAATTCTTTTGTGCAGCAATGAGGATAATCCTCAAGTTACGGACCCAGTCCGTGTAGTCGCTACCATCATATTTCAACTTAGCTTTCTCTAGGAACGCATTAAAATTCAACGGAACACTAGCACGGGCCATTTATCTACAACAACATAGACATGCAAAATACTATCAGGTACTAAGTTCATGATAAATTAAAGTTCAATTAATCATATTACTTAAGAACTCCCACTTAGATAGACATCCCTCTAATCATCTAAGTGATCACGTGATCCATATCAACTAAACCATGTCCGATCATCACGTGAGATGGAGTAGTTTTCAATGGTGAACATCACTATGTTGATCATATCTACTATATGATTCACGCTCGACCTTTCGGTCTCAGTGTTCCGAGGCCATATCTGCATATGCTAGGCTCGTCAAGTTTAACCTGAGTATTCCGCGTGTGCAAAACTGGCTTGCATCCGTTGTATGTGAACGTAGAGCTTATCACACCCGATCATCACGTGGTGTCTCGGCACGACGAACTGTCGCAACGGTGCATACTCAGGGAGAACACTTGTACCTTGAAATTTAGTGAGAGATCATCTTATAATGCTACCGCCGTACTAAGCAAAATAAGATGCATAAAGGATAAACATCACATGCAATCAATATAAGTGATATGATATGGCCATGATCATCTTGTGCCTTTGATCTCCATCTCCAAAGCACCGTCATGATCACCATCGTCACCGGCTTGACACCTTGATCTCCATCGAAGCATCATTGTCATCTCGCCAACTATTGCTACTACGACTATCGCTACCGCTTAGTGATAAAGTAAAGCAATTACATAGCGATTGCATTTCATACAATAAAGCGACAACCATATGGCTCTTGCCAGTTGCCGATAACTATTACAAAACATGATCATCCCATACAACAATTTATATATCTTCACGTCTTGACCATATCACATCACAGCAAGCCCTGCAAAAACAAGTTAGACGTCCTCTACTTTGTTGTTGCAAGTTTTACGTGGCTGCTACGGGCTTAGCAAGAACCGTTCTTACCTACGCATCGAAAGCACAACGATTTTTCGTCAAGTGTGCTGTCTTAACCTTCAACAAGGACCGGGCGTAGTCACACTCGATTCAACTAAAGTTGGAGAAACAGACACCCACTAGCCACCTGTGTGCAAAGCACGCCGGTAGAACCAGTCTCGTGAACGCGGTCATGTAATATCGGTCTGGGCCGCTTCATCCAACAATACTGTAGGATCGGAAGTATGTCTAGAGGGGGGGTGATTAGGCTACTTGACCAAATAAAAATCTATCCTTTTCCCAATTTTAGTTCTAGGCAGATTTTAGCAACTTAGCACAAGTCAAGCAATCAACCTACACATGCAATTCTAAGAGTATATCAGCGGAATGTAAAACAATTGCATATGAAGGTAAAGGGAGGAGTTTGAGGGAGCAAACGCAATGTTGACACGGAGATTTTTTATCCGTGGATCCGATAGGTGGTGCTATCGTACATCCACGTTGATGGAGACTTCAACCCATGAAGGGTAACGGTTGCGCGAGTCCACGGAGGGCTCCACCCATGAAGGGTCCACGAAGAAGCAACCTTGTCGGTCCCACCATGGTCGTCGCCCACGAAGGATTTGCCTCACTAGGGTAGATCTTCACGAAGTAGGCGATCTCCTTGCCCTTACAAACTCCTTGGTTCAACTCCACAATCTTGACGGAGGCTCCCAAGTGACACCTAGCCAATCTAGGAGACACCACTCTCCAAGAAGTAACAAATGGTGTGTTGATGATGAACTCCTTGCTCTTGTGCTTCAAATGATAGTATCCCCAACACTCAACTCTCTCTCATAGGATTGGATTTGGTGGAAAGAAGATTTGAGTGGAAAGCAACTTGGGGAAGGCTAGAGATCAAGATTTATGTGGTTGGAATGGGATATCTTGACCTCAACACAAGTGTAGGTGGTTCTCTCTCAGAAGATATGTGTTGGAAGTGTAGGCATGTTCTGATGGCTCTCTCCATGAATGAAGAGTGGGTGGAGGGGTATATATAGCCTCCACACAAAATCTAACCGTTACACACAAATCACCAAACTCGATGGGACCGATTCAAAGAACTCGGTGGGACCGATTTGGTTCATTATGTGACCGTTAGGAGTTTCGGTGGGACCGACATGTCAACTCGGTGGGACCGATTTCATTAGGGTTAGGGCATAACGTAATCTCGGTGAGACCGATTTTGGTAATAGACAAACAGAGAGTTGGTCAGGCAAACTCGGTGGGACCGATTCGCTCATCTCGGTTGGACCGAAACGTTACGAAAAGGAAACAGAGTGTTTGCATTGCAATCTCGGTGGGACCGATCGCTCATATCGGTTTGACCGAAATGTTATGAAGGGAAACAGAGAGATTACAATCCCATCTCGGTGAGACCGAGATCCCTATCGGTGAGACCGAAAAGACTAGGGTTTCTGGCAGTGGCTATGTCAACTGAACTCGGTGGCTCCGGATAGAAAGAATCGGTGTGGCCGAGTTGGACTTTTGGTTTGGGACATATGTGGATATGAGAAAGTAGTTGAGGGTTTTGGAGCATATCACTAAGCACTTTGAGCAAGAACCTCATTAAGCAACACCTCATCCCTTCTTAATAGTATTGGCTTTTCCTATAGACTCAATGTGATCTTGGATCACTAAAATAGAAAATGTAGAGTCTTGTGCTTTGAGCTTGAGCCAATCTTTTGTCCTTAGCATTTTGAAGGGTCCACTTTCTAATCCATGCCATGCCAATCATTGAGCTTTGCTGAAATATTTATCTTGAAATAGTATTAGCTCAATGAGCTATATGTTGTTAGGAATTACCAAAACCACCCAGGGATAGTTGCACTTTCAATCTCCCCCTTTTTGGTAATTGATGACAACATATAGATCAAAGCTTTAACAAATGATAATAAGACCCAAAAAACGTCGCTTTGAGAAGTATGTGATAAGCAAGAGCTCCCCCTATCATGGGTTACTCTTCCATGTCACATACATCTTGGTGGAGCGCTCAAAATGTAGAAATTAAAGCATGCACTCATCACCAAAACAAGTGAATGATCATCTAAGAATATAAAAGATAATATCATCCAACAAGCATTAAGGGTAGCATATGATCAAACACATGATAAAACAAGTATCTCACAAGGACATAAAGTATCTCACACAAGCACACAATAAAGTTTCAACCAAAATAGCAAGAGAGAAAAAAAGGCAACACACTCTCTCAAAGCCTATGATCTATACATTTTTCTCCCCCTTTGGCAACAAGTTACCAAAAAGTTCAAAAATGCATAGTGCTAAACGACTCTCGGGCTTGATCTTCGGTAGGAGGTGTTGAGATGACTCCAAGGACGAAGGCTTCAGATGAAGTAGATAGAGCCGGTGGAGTAGCTGCTGGAGGTGGAACTGGAGCTATAGCTACTAGTGCTGATGCTGTAGCTCTAGTGTCTGTCACTGGCACTGCAGCAGATCTCTGTCCTCTGGGCACTCTAGCAAAAGCATCTGTGGTAGACTTGCCCTTCTTCTCCTCTGCTTCCTCCTGAAGTTGCTCAACTGCAGTTTGGATCTCTGTTACCTTGACATCAAGGTCATAGAATTTCTGCTCAATGATCCTCTCCAAACTCTCCTTGTTCTTGGTCAGGGTGGCCAAGCCCTTCTCAATCCTCAGGGTGGACTGGATCAGATATCCAAGCTGGTCTTGCTTGCTCTTCAAGAATACCTGAGATGCCTCTTCTACAGTTGGCATCTTTGCAGCTTTCTCAGCTTTAGCCTTCTCTCTCTTCTCATGTGCTTGAGCTGAAGATGGTTCATTCTCATTCATAACCATTGTGTTATCTTCAAATTCAGGGTAGATGGGCATGTGCTCCTTATCCAAAATGTATTTACCTGTGCCCATCTTTGAGTTGATGAGCTCCTGAATGTGTGGGGCATACCCACAACTTCTCTTCTGATCAGCTGCTGTCCTCTTGATTGTTTCCACAATCAGGCTCATGACTTTGAATTTTTGAGGGACATCAAATATATGCAGCAAGTTGATGGCATGTCCTCTGATCATCTTGTGATCACCTGACTTGGGTAGCAGTGTGTGTCTTAAGATCTAGTTTATAGTTGGCTGACCAGACAACAAGTAGTGAACAGATCCAAACTTATGTGTATCCAAAGCAGCATCTGGGATCTCTTTGTACATGTTGGCCATTGTGTTGTGGTCTTTCTTCTTCTCTGCATAAATGTCCAAGTCATCCTCATGTTCCTCAGGGGCATTGATAAGCTTGGCCCATTCATCAACTGTAGACTGGTATCTAGTACCCTCAGACATCCATACTATCCTTCCATCTGGATAGAAGTGGGCAGTGGAGTAAAACTGCATGATGAGCTCATCATTCCACTTAGTGAGCTTCTGGGTAACAAATGTGTCAACTCCACATGCCTTGAAGCTATCAAGTACACCAGGGAAGTGATCCTCATTCTCCTTGATGAACTCCCAGTCAACCCATCTCATGTCACACACTATGGGCTTCTTATCAAGCAGAATTGTCTCATAGAAGTCCTGTTGTTCCTTAGTGTGAAACCTGTAGTCCACAACAGTCCTTCTCCTGATAGCATATGGATAAGACTGTCTCCATAGTCTCAATCCTGCATCCTTCCTGATTTTCATGTTCTCTGCCACTGGATGTACATCATTGTGGTCAGGGATCTTGGGTTTCAGCTTTCTCAACACAACTGAGTCATCTTCTTCTTCAGCAGCTTCAGGCACTGGGGCCTTGTTCTTCTCCTCAGCTGGAATGTTTCTAGTGCTTCTCTTGGGTTTAGGCTTTGGAGCTGGAGCAGCAGCCTTGGGAGCTGCTTTGGGCTTAGATGGAGCAGCCCCTGATCTAATTGCATCCCCCATAAGCTTCTGTGCTTTGGGTGCTGGTGCAGCATCCTCTTCCTCTTCCTCTTCAGAATCAATCCTCATTGAGGGCTTGCCAAGAACTTTGGCTTTAGTAGTTCTGGCCCTCTTCTTCTTCTTATCCTCACCAGCTGCTTCTTCTTCGGATTCAATGGTGAACTTCATGGTTTCACCTGTGGCAACTTTTCTTGGCTTAGACATGGGCTGTCTTCTTGCTGGAGCCTTTGTTTTCAGTCCAGGCTTTGTTGCAGCAGCTGTGCCATACTCCTTCTTCAGCACCTTTTTCTTTGAAGTAGCTTCATCTTCAACAGCCACATAGTCTTCATCCTCTGAGTCAGAAGTTCTCTTCTTCCTTGTCCTGGTAGCAGCCTTTGGCAGGTTGCTTGGTGTGCTCCTGCTGCCCTCATCCTAGCTGGTAGAGGGATCAAAACCCTCACTCATTTGCACCTGCTGTTCAGACTTGTTCTGGCTGTCACTCTGGTCAGACATCTTGCAGGCAAGCAGTTAGCAGACCCTGTGAATAGATTATAGATGGGGTAGAGAAGATGAGCATCACAAAGTACATGAGTTTTGCAAAATAAATGACTTAAAAACTTAGTTTTAGTTCTTCACAGAAAGCATTTTGGATCTACCGATTTGTAAACTCGGTGATACCGAAGCAGCTTTTGGAACCTAAACTAGTGAACTCGGTCAGACCGAGTCACAGTTCGGTGGTACCGAGACTTCTAGGGTTTCACACAGAATCGAACTCGATCACACCGATTTGCAATTTTCGGTCAGACTGAAAACGCATGTGATCTAGCCTAAGCCAAATCAGTGAGACCGATTTCTACAACTCGGTCGGTCCGAGATGAATTTGGCGGAGACCTAGCCCTAAATTTTCAAATCAAAACTAATCTACGGGGCAATTTCACTGGACAGGATGATTTCAATCGTGGAAAGAATCATGGCAAAGCAATGTGCTAAGAATCAGAGTTATGGATTAGCACAAAGATCAAGTTCGTACCCTAGTTCGGCGACGAACTTGCTACGGCAACAACGACGGAGCAGATTGCCGTTGACGGTGGCGGAGACCAGCAGCGGGAGGTCGCTGGCGACGAGGGGATGATCCGGAGACCCGAGGAGGCAGAGCAGGTTACGCGCGGGCGAGGAGGTTCGTAAAATTTTCCAAAATTTGGCCCGTCAGTATATATAACCTGACCCTGTCGGTGTGACCGAGTGGAATGAATCGGTGGCACCGAGATGCAAAACTGCAAGCAGTTACTGCAACTCGGTGTGACTGAAAGGTTCTAATCGGTTGCACCAAGATTGAAAACCCTAGATCAACTTAGTGACTCGGTAGGACCGAAAGGGATGAATCGGTCAGACCGAGATGCACAAAGAGGTTTTGGAGGTTTAAGTCTATGACGAATCGGGAACTCCGAGTGCTCCTCACACAGAGTGGTTCGAATCTGACTTGATCAAACTTTCTGATGTATCATGAATAGAGTTTGAGACGACGAAAGCATAGATAGCTAGAGGGAGTTCTTAGGCATTCTTGTCCATCCATTTGGCAGAAGAGAAAGAGCCAAACAATCAAAACAAAAAATGGATGTCCTCAAATGAGTAAAATATGCATTCAACATGCTCACACAATTAAAATGGCAAATGAAATATGTGACAAAGCATGCACAAACACTCTAGCATCTATCAAGCAATTTGGCGATGACTAGGTCATCTATATATGAGTATATTGACTTAGGAGTCAAATGAGAACATTTGATCATAGGTCATACTCATCATTTAAGCACAAGTGGGGTTAACACTTTTACATAAAGCATTGTTGTGTTCACACCATTAGAGTTGCTCTAGCTCAATTGATTAGAGTAAAGCTCCCCCTAGATGTTATATCCCCCCTAAGAGGGATGAACTAACCTTGGGTTTTGTCGATGATGACTTCATGTAGGTGTTGAAGATGTAGATGCTCAATGTTGATGTAGATCATTCGGAGCAATCCTTTGGAGTGAGTTGCACTTTCAATACCTACACGGGTTAGTCCCACAAGGAACAAACAAGGATATCCATAGACATAGAGTGATGCATACACAAGATGATGTCCAAGAAAGCATTAGGTTACCTTGTCCCTTGTCTTACCAACAAGAGGGTTTGTGACTCCTTGAACTAGTGCAAGATATGGAAGTTGTTTGCACTTGTCCTTGCCAAAATGGTAAGAGTGAGGTATGTTGGGGGAGTCACCCTCAAGAAATCTCTAGTTCTTCTTCTTCTGGATCCACACCATCTTGATGGGAATCCTTGGAGTTGTAGTTGTACTTGATGAAGTAGAACTTGATGTAGTCTTGGGAACCCACTTGACCAAGGCCTTAGGTGCTTCTTCAAATGCATCAATTTCCTCTTGAAGCTTGTCCTTGCCTTTTAGCTTGTGGTCTTGTGGTGGAAGATCATCTTGAGCTTGTGTCCCTTTGAAAGAAGTAGGATCATACTTCTCTTGTTGAGGAACAAACTTCGTCTTGGGGTATTGATCTTCTTCCCACTCAACTCCATTGGCATTGAACTTTCGTTCAAAACCAACACCTTGATTCTTCCGGTGTATTCCTTGCTTGCGTACAATTTCCTCAAATTGCTTACTTCCGGCAAGGCTCTTGTAAACACCTTTCTCTATAATTCCCTTCAATAAGCTATTTTCTTGCTCAAGTGTAACTTGGCTAAGAGAATCATTAGTGGAATCAAGAGAACTACTAGAAGCAACAACATTTTATTTAGCATGATTGTTGTTACTACTAGATGAAGCATCTTTCTTGTTCTTGTTGATAGATTTAACTTGTGGCATGTAAGTGGACAAGAGTAAACGCTTGGCAATGTAAGAAGAACTTTTCTTACGAAGATCATTATTGATTGCCTTTAAAAATTCATGCTCTTGCTCAATGTTGAGCTTTTCAAAGCGTAGCTTCTCATGAGTCTTCAAAAGTTCTCGATGATCTTCCAAGGTAGTTTCATGAGCTAACTTAAGAGTTTTTAGTTCTTTAGTTAGACGCTCAATCTCCTTCTTATCATCATCATTCGTTTTATCTTGATTAACATGATTAATTGACGGTTCATCATAGTCTTCATCACTAGAGTTGTCAACAAGTAAATCATCATCACCTAGCAAATCATCTTCATCACTATTGAAATCAACATACTCGGGATGTGTTACCTTTGGACCTTTGGCCATGAAGCATCTTCCAATTCCTTCATTTGGTGAGTCAAATATGCCGTAGGAGTTGGTTGACACAAGTGCTAGACCGGCAACACCTTCATCTTGAGTATATTCGGAGTCGGAGTGATAACTTCTTTCGGAGTGATGGTCGGAGTCGGAGCCGGATACCCATTCACCAACGTGAGCTTGATGTCTTCTTTTTGTGTAGCTCCTTGATGACTTTTCCTTCCTTTCCGAATCCTTGCTTCTCCGAGAGGGTCTTTGTTCATAACGATCATCTCTACTCCTCCTTTCTCTTGGTGGTGATTCTTCTCTTCTACTTCTTCTTTTGGGAGAATCTTCTCTTCTTTTGTAGGGGGCTGTACACTCATTGGAGTAGTGTCCGGGTCTTCCACAATTGTAGCAATTTCGCTCACGACTAGAAGATCTTTTTTCATTGTAGGACCTTGACTTGGAACTTCTTTCTTTGCTTCTACTCTTGTAGAACTTGTTGAAGTTCTTTACCATTAGGCTCAATTCTTCATTGAAGGTTTGCTTCTCACTTGATGATGTGGGAGCATCACACGAGGCTTTGTAAGCACCAGTTGACTTGTTGTGAAGCTCTTCCTTATCCTTGAGTGACATCTCATGAGCAACAATTCTTCCAATGACTTCCGTTGGCTTGAGATCTTTGTAATTGGGCATCATTTGGATCAATGTGCACACAGTATCATATTTCCCATCCAAGGCTCTTAGGATCTTCTTGATGATGAATTTGTCTGTCATCTCTTCACTTCCTAAGCCGGCAATCTCATTTGTGATGAGAGCAAGCCTAGAGTACATTTCAGCGCCACCTTCACCATCCTTCATTTTGAACTTGTCAAGTTGACTTTGAAGCACATCCAATTTGGATTCCTTGACGGAGTCAGTACCTTCGTGCATATCAATCAAAGTATCCCAAATTTCCTTTGGATTCTCAAGATGGCTGATTTTGTTGAATTCTCCGGGGCACAATCCATTGAAGAGAATGTCACAAGCTTGAGCATTGAATTGTAGCATCTTCAACTCTTCCGCGGTAGCTTCACGGTTAGGTTCTTTCCCATCGAAGAATTCACCTTGCAAGCCAATACACACAATAGCCCAAACGGCGGGGTTATGTCCAAGAATATGCATTTTCATCTTATGCTTCCAACTAGCAAAATTTGTACCATCAAAGTAAGGACCTTGTCGGAGTAAATGGCCACGGGTAGCCTAACCGACTGCCCCTGGTTCTCCTAAAAAAATTATCAGGCCTTCGGGCCTCCAAGCACTCCAAGCATTGGGCCGCCTTCCCTGGCCGGCTACCTCTGAAGCCGACTCCCGGAAGGCGACCCAGCCTCAGCAACCCATCCCCAGGACGACTACGGGGTGGCTGACTCCAAGAAGCCGGCCAAGAAGGACGCCGACTCCAAGAAGCCGGCCGAGACCACAACCACCAAAGCTACACCCACATAACGGTGACAAGACGGGGTGTGGCCACAGTGCGGCCCACTACCCCCGAGGCCCGAGGCAGGCATGGCCACAGGAGGCCGTACGGGATGACCGTCTCCTGTTCGGCTCGGCACTGTAGCCATGCCAGCCTCAACGTCATCCACGACCGACTCCTGTACGGCCCGCAGGCGCCGGGCCCCTTCCGCCAGAGAGAGGCGCGGAGGCGGCCCGGCCTCCCCCAGTCGGCCAAGGGCGTAGCCGGCCCCCAGAAGCCGGCTACCCCCTTCCTCGAAGCAGGAGCCCCATTAAGGAGACAGGACGAGGTAAGGCTACAGTGAGAGCCCCCGAGGCGGCCCACTGTAGCCACGCTTACCTCGACGAAGCCCTCGTCATCAGAGGCGAGGCTACAGTGAGCAGCCGCCGACAAGACCCTAGGCGGTGGGGCCGGCCTGTCGACCAAGAAGCCGGCAGCCGGCGGGACCCACCAGTCGGCGGGACCCAACAGCCGGCGGAGAAGCCGGCGAGCGTAGACACTGACGGCTGGGACCAGTGCCCAGCCGGATTACCATTGTACCCCCGGGGGGTTGGCCTATATAAACCCCCCGGAGCACCCATGCAAAGGGTGAGCTTCTGAACACAGCACACACTCCATAGAGATAGAGAGAAGCCAGAGCTAGCCTTGTTCTTCTTCTCCCTTGGACCCAACAGCTCTAGGAGCGATTGTAGCCACCTTTCCTTGATCTAGTGATCATGCGGAGACCCCGCAGAGCAGGACTAGGGGTGTTATCTCCTCGGAGAGCCCCGAACCTGGGTAAGATCCGCCGGCGTGCATGTCTTCGCCTCATCCCGTTTCCAGGCACCGGCGATGTCTTATTGGCACCCACAATGATAAGCCATCCGTTGGCATATGTCGCACCAACCACCCGACATTTGGCGCCCACCGTGGGGCTAGGTGCACCGTCGTCCGGAGACCTGTTCTGGACGGGAACCCTCTTCCTCCCCCGCGAGCGCAGCCAGCCTGCTGCGCCCGATGGCGCTTGCCTCGACGCGCTGCAAGGCGTCGACGACGCCTGCGCAGCGAGCCGCCTCGCCGATCTGCTCGGCGAGACCCGCATCTCCGATGAGCCTGCGTCCGACGCAGGCACCGACTACCCCGAGAACCGCCTCGTCAGCCTCCTCGACCAGCTTCACGTCTCCAGCGAGCCTGCTGCAGACATGGAGTCGGTCGGCTCCACCGACCCGATGCTCATCGACTCCGACACAGCATCGCTTGACGCCTACCCCTCCGACGTGGTGGTCTTCGACGACCCCCTCCCTCGAGCTGACAGCGGCAGCAGCGCTGTCACCGAAGTCCTGGTCATCAGCCACGTCGCTAACTCGGGCGAGAATGCCCACGACGCCCTGCAAGCGGCAATGCACGACCTCTCCGTCCCCATCCCGGCCGACGCCGACGCCGAGATCCTGGAGGCACGCCGCCTTGCCCTCATCGCAGAGGGCCAGAAGATAGCCTCCATGAGGCGCCTCACCGAGGCCCACCAGCGCGAAGTCGACCGCGCCGCCTTCGGCACGCCGCCGCCTAGCGGCCCGAGCCGAGCCGGCTTCGTCCAGAAGCGCGGCGCGGCCGTCGCCAGCATGCTGGGCGCAGATCGCCCCGTCTACGCCACCCCGCTCGAGAATCTGCGAGCCGCTCAGGCGGCCGCAGAAGAGCTCAATGGGCTGGGAGCCGATGAGCTCCCCTACATGACGAGACGGATCCAGCAGCTGCTCGACGCGGCTGCAGAACGGCACGAAGCCGGCACTCGTGCTGATAGTCATCCCCCGCGCCGAGAGCACGCCGCAACTTCCTGCTCGCCGACTGCGAGCGGCGCGCGCCAGAAGAAAGACAAGGAGCCGGCTGCCAGCCGCAGCCGGACTCGCATTACCATCGAGCGCACCTCGGAAGGCCGCCCTCGAGCGGTTGAACACCAAGGAAATCTGCCTCCTCCCCCGCCTCGAAGAGAAAGACGTCTCACCCCGCCGCCTATCACGCACCCGACTCTTGGTGACCGACTCGGCCGCCGAGAAGGAGCCGGCGAGAACGACGCCCGCCACAGGATCGACCGCCTTGCTCGATCCTTGGCGTTAGAAGATTAAGACGATGTCGGCCCGCCATGCTTTGGCCCCCGCATCCGTGACAAGCCCTTCCCCAAAGGGTTCTCGCTCCCCAGAGACACGCCCAAGTACAACGGCTCGGTGAAGCCGGAAGATTGGCTCATCGACTACTCCACGGCCGTCAGCATAGCCAACGGCAATCGGCGCGTCGCCGTGAAGTACGTCCCCCTCATGCTGCAAGGCACGGCGCGCACATGGCTCAACAGCCTCAAGCCCTACAGCATCAACAGTTGGCTGGATTTCACCGAAGTCTTCGTCCGCAACTTCACCAGCACCTACAAGCGGCCACCCAAGCCTCGCCAGCTCTCCCTCTGCGTCCAAGGGCCCAACGAGTCGACCCGCGACTACCTCACGCGATGGGCCGAGCTCCGCAACTCCTGCGAGGGGGTGCACGAGGTCCAAGCCATCGAGTACTTCACCGCCGGGTGCCGGGAGGGCACCCTCCTCAAGCACCGACTCCTTTGCGACGAGCCGGCCACCCTCGACGAGTTATTGATCATTGCGGACAAGTATGCCACGACCGACTCCTCGACTCCCAAGACGCCAGCTGGCGACCCCAACCGGCACCCCTACCAGAACGATCACAAGCGCAAGGCCCCCATGCCGACTTCCACCAGTCGGCAGGTGGCCACAGTTGAAGACGAGCAGCCTGAAGAACGGCCCGCTCCTAAGAAGAAGGGTGGAAGGCCGGCTTGGCAGCCGTCTTTCTCCTACGAGCAAGCTCTCGACGCCCCCTGCAAATTCCACAGCAGCGCGAAGCCGTCCAACCACACAACCCGGAAATGCCACTGGCTCACCCGCATCACCAAGGGCGAGGGAATGCTGCCGCCTCCGCCTCCCGGCCCGCCGCCTCCAGCCCCTCAGCAGCCGGCGGCTCGGCCGGCTGTCGGCGCCATCCAAGACGAATTCCCCGAAGAGCACGCCGCCTACGTCGTCTTCACTAGTCAAGCCGACGACAAGCGCAGCCGACGCTGACAGCACCAAGAAGTGAATGCAGTCGCCACCAACGCCCCCGAGTTCATGCACTGGTCAGAAAAGCCAATCAGCTGGAGCCAGGCCGACCACCCAGAGGTGATGCCTTCGCCTGGCTCCTATGCAATGGTCTTGGACGTCACCCTCGCGACGGAGAGGCGAGCTGCCAGATTTTCCCGCGTCCTGATAGACGGCGGAACCAGTATCAACATACTGTACCGCGATACCATGGAGAAGCTGAACATCAAAGCAAAGCAGCTCATGCCGAGCCGCACCGTCTTCCACGGTATCGTCCCTGGCCTGTCTTGCTCCCCAATCGGCAAGATCAAAATGGATGTTCTCTTCGGAGACAAAGATCATTTTCGCCGAGAAGCGATATGGTTCGAGGTAGTGGATTTGGAGAGCCCCTATCATGCACTGCTTGGCCGACCTGCCCTGGCCAAGTTCATGGCTGTGCCCCACTACGCCTACCTAAAGATGAAGATGCCGAGCTCGAAGGGGATCATCACGGTAGCCGGCGACTACAAGAAGTCCATCGAGTGCGCCATGGCCAGTAGCCGGCTGGCCGAGTCCCTCGTGGTGGCAGAAGAGAAGAAGATGTTGGAACGGGTTGTGGCCATGGCCGGCAAACAGCCGGCCTTGTCCCCCAACCCCAAGGATTGTGATGCACAGGGCTCCTTCCAGCCTGCCAAAGAGACGAAGAAGATACCTGTGGACCTGGAGAACCCAGAGAGGTTCGCTGTCATTGGGGCGAACTTGGACAGTAAATAGGAAGGCGAGCTCGTCGACTTCCTCCGTGAGAATCGAGACATCTTTGCATGGTCCCCAAAGGACGTGCCGGGTGTCCCGAAGGATTTCGCCGAGCACAAGCTACATGTCCGAGCCGATGCAAAGCCGGTCAAGCAACCCCTCCGCCGACTGTCAGAAGAGAAGTGAAGAATTGTGGGAGAAGAGATAGCCCGGCTCCTTGCCGCCGGCTTTATCATGGAAGTGTTCTTTCCAGAATGGCTTGCCAACCCCGTTTTGGTTCTGAAGAAGAATAACAAGTGGCGTATGTGTATAGACTACACCAGTCTGAACAAGGCCTGCCCAAAGGATCCGTTCGCTCTGCCGCGGATTGACCAAGTGATAGACTCCACAGCCGGATGCGAGCTGTTAAGTTTTTTGGATGCGTACTCAGGGTACCATCAGATCAAGTTGGACCCAGCGGACCGCCTGAAGACTGCCTTCATCACACCCTTTGGAGCTTTCTGCTACCTGACTATGACATTCGGCTTGAGAAATGCCGGTGCTACTTTTCAGCGTTGCATGCAGAAATGTCTCTTGAAACAACTCGGCAGAAATGCCCACGTCTACATAGACGACATTGTGGTGAAGACAGAGAAGCGCAGTACCTTGCTGGAAGACCTGAGAGAAACATTCGCCAACTTGCGCCGATTCCAGATCAAGCTCAACCCCGAGAAGTGCGTGTTCGGAGTGCCAGCCGGCCAGCTGCTTGGCTTCCTGGTCTCCGAACGCGGCATTGAGTGCAACCCCGTCAAGATCAAGGCCATCGAGAGGATGGAGATTCCCACCAAGCTGCGAGATGTGCAGAAGTTCACTGGCTGCTTAGCCTCCCTGAATCGTTTTATCAGCCGACTAGGAGAGAAGGCTCGCCCCCTGTACAGACTCATGAAGAAGTCCACTCACTTCGAGTGGAACAACCAAGCCGACCAAGCCTTCCATGAGTTGAAGAAAATGCTGACCACTCCGCATGTCCTGGCGGCGCCGACTGAGAAGGAGCCCATGCTCCTCTACATCGCCGCGACTAGCCGAGTCGTCAGCACTGTTGTTGTGGTCCAGCGCCCGGAGGAAGGCCGAGCCCAGCTAGTCCAGAGGCCGGTGTACTATCTCAGCGAAGTGCTATCCAGCTCAAAGCAAAACTACCCACACTACCAGAAGATGTGCTATGGGGTGTACTTCGCTGCCAAGAAACTGAAGCCCTACTTCCAAGAGCACCCCATCACGGTCGTATGCACTGCCCCGCTCGCCGAGATCATAGGCAGCCGGGATGCATCCGGCCGGGTGGCAAAATGGGCCATTGCATTGGCGCCCTACACAATCTTCTACCAACCCCGCACCGCCATCAAGTCGCAAGCATTGGCCGACTTCCTCGTCGACTGGGCCGAGACCCAGTACCTACCGCCGGCTCCCGACTCTACCCATTGGCGGATGCACTTTGACGGGTCCAAGATGCACACCGGCTTGGGAGCTGGCATCGTCCTCACCTCTCCCAAAGGCGACAAGCTCAAGTACACGCTGTAGATCCACATCGCCGCCTCCAACAACGTGGCCGAGTACGAGGCGCTCGTACACGGGCTCCGGCTAGCCAAAGAGCTTGGCATACGCCGGATCCTGTGCTACGGCGACTCAGACTTGGTGGTCCAGCAATCGTCTGGCGACTGGGACGCCAAGGACGCGAACATGGCGAGTTATCGATTCCTCGTCCAGCAGATCAGCGGATACTTCGAGGGGTGCGAGTTCCTCCACGTGCCAAGGGCCAACAACGACCAAGCAGATGCCCTAGCACGGATCGGCTCCACCCGACAAGCCATACCGACTGGCGTCTCCCTCCAGCGCCTCCTCAAGCCGTCCATCAAGCCGTCTCCAGAGTCGGATTCCATCTTCGTACCACCTGCGCCAGATACAGCCGGATCCGACTGGAGAAACCCCGCAGGCGGCACGGGGACTTCAGAACCCGGCCCGGGGACTGCAGCAGTCGGCCCGGGGACTACAACGACACAAGAAGCAGTGGCCGACTCACCCAACCCACCCACCCGAGTCATGGTGGCCACATTAACAGAAGAAGAAGTCACAGCTCCCTCATGGGCCCAACCCATCCTCAAGTTCCTAGTCAGCAGAGAGTTGCCGGCTGATGAGATCTCAGCAAGACTAGTGCAACGACGAGCCGCAGCATATACAATAATCAACAGAGAGCTTGTGAAGCGCAGCGTCACTGGAGTCTTCCAGCGTTGTGTCGAGCCAGAAAAAGGAGTGGCAATCCTCAAAGACATCCACCAAGGCGAATGCGGCCACCACGCAGCCTCAAGATCACTTGTGGCCAAGGCTTTCCGCCATGGTTTCTTCTGGCCGACTGCCTTGGAGGATGCTAAAGAAATAGTCAAGAGCTGCAGAGGATGCCAAGTTTTTAGTTCCAAGCAACACCTGCCGGCTTCTGCACTCAAGACCATTCCCCTCACCTGGCCTTTTGCCGTCTGGGGACTGGACATGGTGGGCCCTTTCAAGACAGCCCGCGGCGGCTTGACGCATCTACTTGTCGCTGTGGACAAGTTCACAAAGTGGATCGAAGCAAAGCCGATCAAAAAGCTGAACGGGCCGACTGCCGTGACATTCATCACCGACATCACTACTCGGTACGGCGTGCCGCACAGCATCATCACCGACAACGGCACGAACTTCGCCAAAGGAGCACTGGCACGTTTCTGCGCGACGCAGGGCATCCGACTGGACTTAGCGTCCGTTGCCCACCCGCAGTCAAACGGCCAGGTCGAGCGAGCAAATGGACTCATCCTCTCCGGCATCAAGCCCCGACTGGTTGTACCACTGGAGCGATCGGCCGGCTGCTGGCTCGAAGAGCTGCCGGCTGTCCTCTGGAGCCTGCGCACTACACCCAACAAGTCAACCGGCTTCACTCCATTTTTCCTCGTGTACGGTGCCGAGGCTGTCATCCCAACAGACATCGAGTTCGACTCGCCTCGGATCACCATGTACACGGAGGAGGAGGCCAAAGAAGCAAGAGAAGACGGCGTGGACCTACTGGAAGAAGGCCGGCTGCTAGCACTCAGCCGGTCCGCCATCTACCAGCAAGGGCTGCGCCGCTACTACAACCGCAAGGTCAAGCCAAGATCCTTCCAAGAGGGCGACCTTGTGCTCCGGCTGATCCAGCGAACAGCCTGCCAGCATAAGCTCTCGGCCCCTTGGGAAGGTCCCTTCGTCGTCAACAAGGCACTCGGCAACGACTCCTACTACTTGATCGACGCGCAAAAACCAAGAGCACGCAAGAGAGACGACTCCGGCAAGGAGTCGGAGCGACCATGGAACGCAAACCTCCTGAGACGATTTTACAGTTGAAAGCAGTATGTATCATGCTACCCTTTTTTGTATTAAGTACAAACCAACAGGCCCCCCGAGCAGTACTCGGGGACTGCCCTTGTTTATCTATGAATGACAAGTGTCATATCCATGAATGTATTATTACATTTTGATTTTTTGGTCTGGCACCGGGTTCGACTTGTCGGCCCGGGGACTGGCCGCCTTGAGCTATATTGAAAGTTTTCCCTAAAGTCAGAAAAGTAGTGCGCCGGCTCCCGAGTCCTCTCTTGTTGAAAGTCGCAGCTCAAAGAACTGACTGTCCGACTAGCAAGAGGCAAGACAGAAAGGACGCCCACACGAAAAATGGCTAAGGAACAACGAACCTATATAGCAAAGAGACGGCCTCCAAACATGCCTGCCGGCTGCCAGAACAGCCGGCTGGCCGGCTTCCTGAAAAACTTAGCTTTAGTCCAGCAGAGCTAGAGTACTCCCCCCCCAATCGGCCAGGCACTCCTCCGGCTACAGATTGCAGAGCAACTGTTTGACTGGGGAGGCGGCAACCAAGGGAGGGCGGCAAAGGAAAAAGCAGAAGGATAAAAGCAAAGTACAAGGAAAGGCCAAATGCATAAGTTATATATACACATAAAGCCCCCAACAGGCTGGCAACAGACATAAGTTCGAATACACCCAGTGGGTGGAATTGTGCAGACTTAACCAAACATTGTTCCAAAAGTAACTAGACAGGGAAACAAAAGACGGCAGACTAAGGCGCGCTGCGGAGGCCGAGCTGGTCGGTGAAGGCGGCCTCGCCGGCTGAAGGAGTGGCCGACTAGCGGGTCCCGGCTTGACCACCACCTACGGCAGGAGACGCACTCGCGCGCGACGTAGTGCTGGAGGCGCGGTCAGGCTGAGGCTGGCCGGCTGCTCCACCAGCCGGCTCGGCGTCTTCACCCTCCTCCTCCTCTTCTTCACCCTCGTCGCTGGAGTCGATCTCCTCCGCCGAGTCTTCGCCATCCGCCGGGTTCAGACCGAACCACTCCTCCGGCTGGGCGACACCATTGTCGTCCACCTCGGGGGCGAAGACGCTGGTGTCGGTGTAGTCGGCGATCGCCGAAGCCCGCCGGATGATGGCCGGCCGCGCCGGCTCCAGCTCTGTGTCGGCTTGCTGCCGCCAGGTAGCCAGCTGATCCAGGCTCAGGCCGGGATACCAGGCCTTGACGAACTCCAGCGCCCGCCTGGCGCCGGAGCGAGCCGCCGAGGCCTTCCAGGCTTCGAAGCGGCCGACTGCCACCTCCAGCCAGTCGGCAGTCCGACTGGGGGTGCGAGGAACCACTTGGCCGGGCCAGAGGGCGGCCAAGACCTGCGCCCCGGCACGTTGAAGACGGCGGAGCAGTCGGTGAGCCGGCTGGATGCGGGCCTGGATCGCCAAGAGCTGCTCCTCCAGCGAGCGGCCGGCGGTTGGCGAGATCTCAAAGCCAGCCTGCCTTCGCGCCTGGCGGCGGGCCTCGATGGTCTGGTTGGCAGCAGTAGAATAGCCAGGGAAATATTCTGCGCAAGCAAGAAGAAGGAAGGGAGAAAAGAGCACCAAATCAGAAAAAGAGCCAAAGTGGCAGATGGCAAGAAAGGACGAAGAGGTAGGCGGCTTACCGTCAACCAGATCTTCGATCTGGCCATAGCCAGAGACCAGAGTCTGCCTGGCCTCAGCCCAGCCAGCCGCCTCCGTCTCGTACTCGGCCTGGAGGGCGGCTTCGCGGTCCTGCACCACCTTCAGGGCCGCCTTGTGGCCTTCCTCCTGGTCGGCCAGCTTCTTGACCAGGCGGTCGCGCTCCTGCACCAAGGCGGCGAGCTCGGCATCCTTGGCACGAAGGGCAGTCTGAGACTCTCCCAGCTGTGCCCTCAGACTGGCGTTGGCCGCTGCAGGGACGGCAGAAAAAGAAAGAACAGTAAGAAGAAGTCGTCAAGGAAGATCCGACCCGACTGCTCAGCAGTCGGCCCGAATCTCGGGGACTACACCCAGTGGGTGCGCTGACGCGCCCCCACATGAGATAAAGAACAAAGCACGTACCTCGGCTCTCAGTAAGGTCGGCGGTCTTCTGAGTCAGCTCCCGAGCCTGGGAGTTGAAGGCGGCCGCTCGAAGGTTGTGGTAGTCCTGCAAGATGGACAGAAGACCGAAGTAAGAACAAAAATAGCAAAGGCAAATCCACCAAGAAGTTCCAAGCCGCCTGCTCAGCAGCCGACTCGGAACTCGGGGACTACACCCAGTGGGTGCGCTGACGCGCCCCCACGGAAGAAATCAAGATCAAAAGAAATCAAGATCAAGAAGAAATCAGATCAAAAGAAATCAAGATCAAGAAGAAGCAAGATGGGAATACTAACCCGGATGGCCACCCGCGTCGCGAGGAACTCGTCGGTGAACTGCCTCAGCGCCGCAGCTTGGCCCTGGAGCCGGGTCCGGACGTCCTGTGCAGCCACGTTCACCACGGCCGTCCCTCCGCCTGGCATCCACCCCGAGGTAGCGCTGGCCGCCTCCGCATCCCGGGCCGACGAGCTGGAGCCCACGGCCGGCTGCGGCTCCGACGCGGCCTTCCCCGCGCGCCGGCTCGACAGAATCCGGACCGCCATCTCAGCCCTCGCGGCCGGCTCGCCCCCCGTCGACTGTACAGGCGGCGGATCAGGCCGGCCGCCCTGAGCCGCCCCAGTTGGCGGGGTCGGCACCGGCGCCCTTTCCAGGATGATGACGTCGTCGCTTCCCCCCAGCCCTGGCTGGTCGCTGCTGGCTCCCTCTGGCAAGGGCACCACGTCCCCAGGCGCCATGACGTGCAGCGGGGTGACCATCAAAACCTCCCCCGCCGCCGCCGCGGCCGCAGCCTCTGCTTGGGCCCTGGCTGCGGCATCGGCGAGTGCCTTCGCCGCCTCCTCCTCCCGTGCGGCCTGGGCGGCGGCCGCCTTCCGTGCCTCCGCGTCCCGCGCCTCTCGCTCCGCCCGCACCTCCCGCGCGTTCCTTTCTGTCGCCTCCTGGAGGTCGGCACGGGGGTCCACGCGGCGGGTGGTGCTCCCAGAGCCCCTCGGCGACTCAACAACGGAGGCGGCAGCCGCCCGCTCAAGCGACAACGGAGCTCTGATCGTTGAAGAAAAAGACAAGGGTTCAGGAACCACCAGAGAAAAGAAAGAAAAAAGAGTATACGAAAGAAAGTGATCTTACGCCGACATGGTCTGCGGTTGCTTCACCGTCTTACGGAAGCGAGCCGCCTTTGCGGCCGCCTCCTCCCGCCTGGTGGCTGCCGCCCCGCCTCTGGGTTTCTTCGTTCGGCTGCCGAACAAACCTTGGGCGGCGCGACGCTTTTGACCTCCACCCCGAGCAGGCAGCGCGGCGGAGGAACCCGCGCCGCGTCCAGATGCCGGCTGGCGCCGCGGGACGACTTCGGCCTCATTGTCGTCCGGCCAGTCGTCAAAGTTAACTCCGAGCCCGGAGCCGCCTGCTTCGCCGCCGGCTTGGCCACCACCCGGCTCGACGTCGTCATCCATACCGGCCGCCGCCAGGTCGGGGTCCTCCAGATCGTGTTTGGTCCGGTCGGGGACGAATCGGCGCTCCGAGTCTGACCCGCCGGCCGGCCGAAGCAGAGGGCTCTGTCGAAAAGCAAACCGACTAAGTTAGAATCGGCTAAGAGGAACTCGGCAACAAAGCGAAGAGAGAGAGAGAAAGAGACAAGGAGAACATACCGTAGGCGGCGGATTGGCTCGGCTATACGGTTCCTTGCCGAACTGCCACTCTTCGGTGAGTTTGCAGTTCGCAAGGTAGTTCACCATATAGGCGACCTCCTCGCGCGGCATCTCCTTGGTACACATTCGGCTCGGATCGAGCTGGCCGCTCATCTGACAGATCAGATGAGGCCGGCTCTGGAGCGGAAGAACCCGGCGCGTGACGAACGCGGCCAGAAGGTCGGGCCCCGTCAAGCCCTCTGCCTGGGTCAGCTCCCGCACTCGGGCGACGGCGGCGGACCCGGCCGGCGTCAGAGTCACGGCCCGGAAGGACCACTGGGGCCGCCTGCCCTCCGTTGGGCCGGCTACGTAAGCCGGCAGGTTGATGTAGTCGCCCCGCGGGGCGATGTTCCGCACATAGAAGTACGATTTTTGCCACTTCTTCACCGATTGGATCAGCGTGATGACGGGGAAGGGGTTGTCGGCGACCGATCTCCGCGACGCGATGAAGGCGCCAGTCTGAGCCGGCACGCCCCGCATGCGCGTGCCCAGCTTCGACTGGAAGAACTCCCCCCAGAGCTCAAGGGTGGGGAGGACGCCGAGGTAGCCCTCGCACAGGGTGACGAAGGCGGACAGCAGCACCACCGCGTTTGGGGTGAGATGGTGCGGCTGGAGCTGATAGAAGTCGAGCCAGGAGCGGAAGAAGGCGCTCGCTGGCAGGCCGATGCCGCGCAAGAAGTGCGAGCGGAAGACCACCCGCTCGCCCTCCCGCGGCTCCGGCGTAATTTCCCTCGCCGGCGCAAGGCGGACCTCCACCTTGTCCGCGGCCGGCAGCCGCCGAGTATTGCGGAGGAACTCGACGTGGTCTTCGTGCACGTTGGAGCCGTCCCAATCCCCGCCATACTGCTCCGTGGCGGGAGGCATGGCAAAAACTAGCGCGGCGGCGGAGGAACGTGCGGTGGAAGAGCGCGGCGGCGAGGCGCTGTTGCAAGAAACGGCGAGCGAAGAAGATGGTGGAAGTAGGAGGAGCGTGCGAGGGCCTGCCGCCCTCCACCTCCCCCTACTTATAGCTTCGCGAGGCGAGGCCGAAGAGGCCGGACGTGGGGGGGAGACGTGGGATTAACTGCACCCATTCCCCCCACGCCCCGCGATTATTGCGCCCTAAAGGCGAGCCGAAACTGCCGCAAGGAGACGTGCGGGCGGTTTCGGGATACAGAGAATCCGCGCCTGGGCCCGGGCGCGGACGTGGCGGGCCCCGCCCTGCGGCGACGTCCCGTCACGCGCGTGGGCTGGCAGGCTTTCTGGCCGAGGGAGGCCACGTGGTTCGCAGACGGCAAGTGGCCGGCCCGCGGCCCAAAGCACACGCTAGCGAGCTCCCGCCCTCCGACTCCGGAGTTTTCGACCAAGGCGGCACGCCTAACTAAAGCCGGCTCCCAGCTGCCGACTTGTCAAGATAGGAAGCTGATCGAGCTTCTCAACCCCTACTCCACCTCGAAGCCCAATCAGCTTCGGGGACTACTGTCGGAGTAAATGGCCACGGGTAGCCTAACCGACTGCCCCTGGTTCTTCTGAAAAAATTATCAGGCCTTCGGGCCTCCAAGCACTCCAAGCATTGGGCCGCCTTCCCTGGCCGGCTACCTCTGAAGCCGACTCCCGGAAGGCGACCCAGCCTCAGCAACCCCTCCCCAGGACGACTACGGGGTGGCCGACTCCAAGAAGCCGGCCAAGAAGGACGCCGACTCCAAGAAGCCGGCCGAGACCACAACCACCAAAGCTACACCCACATAACGGTGACAAGACGGGGTGTGGCCACAGTGCGGCCCACTACCCCCGAGGCCCGAGGCAGGCATGGCCACAGGAGGCCGTACGGGATGACCGTCTCCTGTTCGGCTCGGCACTGTAGCCATGCCAGCCTCAACGTCATCCACGACCGACTCCTGTACGGCCCGCAGGCGCCGGGCCCCTTCCGCCAGAGAGAGGCGCGGAGGCGGCCCGGCCTCCCCCAGTCGGCCAAGGGCGTAGCCGGCCCCCAGAAGCCGGCTACCCCCTTCCTCGAAGCAGGAGCCCCATTAAGGAGACAAGACGAGGTAAGGCTACAGTGAGAGCCCCCGAGGCGGCCCACTGTAGCCACGCTTACCTCGACGAAGCCCTCGTCATCAGAGGCGAGGCTACAGTAAGCAGCCGCCGACAAGACCCTAGGCGGTGGGGCCGGCCTGTCGACCAAGAAGCCGGCAGCCGGCGGGACCCACCAGTCGGCGGAGAAGCTGGCGAGCGTAGACACTGACGGCTGGGACCAGTGCCCAGCCGGATTACCATTGTACCCCCGGGGGGTTGGCCTATATAAACCCCCCGGAGCACCCATGCAAAGGGTTAGCTTCTGAACACAGCACACACACCATAGAGATAGAGAGAAGCAAGAGCTAGCCTTGTTCTTCTTCTCCCTTGAACCCAACAGCTCTAGGAGCGATTGTAGCCACCTTTCCTTGATCTAGTGATCATGCGGAGACCCCGCAGAGCAGGACTAGGGGTGTTATCTCCTCGGAGAGCCCCGAACTTGGGTAAGATCCGCCGGCGTGCATGTCTTCGCCTCATCCCGTTTCCAGGCACCGGCGATGTCTTATTGGCACCCACAATGATAAGCCATCCGTTGGCATATGTCGCACCAACCACCCGACAGACCTCTACGGTGGTAATTTCCCTCGCTAGACGCCATACTCTCCTAGGTTGTGAAACCAAGGCTATGACCACCAAAAGCTATGGAAATCAAAGCAAATGGAGACAAAAGCTCTGATACCACTTGTAGGATCAAAAGTATATCTAGAGGGGGGGTGATTAGACTAATTGACCAAATAAAAATCTAGCCTTTTCCCAATTTTATTTCTTGGCAGATTTTAGCAACTTAGCACAGGTCAAGCAATCAACCTACACATGCAATTCTAAGAGTATAGCAGCGGAATGTAAAACAATTGCATATGAAGGTGGAGGGAGGAGTTTGAGGGAGCAAACGCAATGTTGACACGGAGATTTTTTATCCATGGTTCCGATAGGTGGTGCTATCGTACATCCACGCTGATGGAGACTTCAACCCACGAAGGGTAACGGTTGCGCGAGTCCACGGAGGGCTCCACCCACGAAGAAGCAACCTTGTCTATCCCACCATGGCCGTCGCCCACGAAGGACTTGCCTCACTAGGGTAGATCTTCACGAAGTAGACGATCTCCTTGCCCTTACAAACTCCTTGGTTCAACTCCACAATCTTGACGGAGGCTCCCAAGTAACACCTAGCCAATCTAGGAGACACCACTCTCCAAGAAGTAACAAATGGTGTGTTGATGATGAACTCCTTGCTTTTGTGCTTCAAATGATAGTCTCCCCAACACTCAACTCTCTCTCATAGGATTGGATTTGGTCGAAAGAAGATTTCAGTGGAAAGCAACTTGGGGAAGGCTAGAAATCAAGATTTATGTGGTTGGAATGGAATATCTTGACCTCAACACAAGTGTAGGTGGTTCTCTCTCAGAAAATATGTATTGGAAGTGTAGGCATGTTCTGATGGCTCTCTCCACAAATGAAGAGTGGGTGGAGGGGTATATATAGCCTCCACACAAAATCTAACCGTTACACACAAATCACCAAACTCGGTGGGTCCGATTCAGAGAACTCGGTCAGACCGACTCGGTTCATAATGTGACCGTTAGGTGTTTCGGTGGGACTGATATGTAAACTCGGTGGGACCGATATCATTATGGTTAGCGCATAACATAATCTCGGTGTGACCGATTACACAAATCGGTGCGACCGATTTTGGTAATAGTCAAACAGAGAGTTGGTCAGGCAAACTCGGTGGGACCGATTCGCTCATCTCGGTGGGACCGAAACGTTACGAAAAGGAAACAGAGTGTTTGCATTGCAATCTCGGTGGGACCGATCGCTCATCTCGGTTGGACCGAAACATTACAAAGGGAAACAGAGAGATTACAATACCATCTCGGTGAGACCGAGATCCCTATCGGTGAGATCGAAAAGACTAGGGTTTTTGGCAATGGCTATGTCAACTGAACTCGGTGGCTCCGGATAGAAAGAATCGGTGGGGTCGAGTTGGATATTTGGTTTGGGACATGTGGATATGAGAAAGTAGTGGAGGGTTTTGGAGCATATCACTAAGCATTTTGAGAAAGAACCTCATTAAGCAACACCTCATCCCTTCTTAATAGTATTGGCTTTTCCTATAGACTCAATGTGATCTTGCATCACTAAAATAGAAAATGTAGAGTCTTGTGCTTTGAGTTTGAGCCAATCTTTTGTCCTTAGCAATTTGAAGGGTCCACTTCCTAATCCATGCCATGCCAATCATTGAACTTTCCTGAAATATTCATCTTGAAATAGCATTAGCTCAATGAGCTATATGTTGTTAGGAATTACCAAAACCACCCAGGGATAGTTGCACTTTCACCTTGCAACCAACGCAATAAAGGGGTTGTCAATCCCTTCACGGCCACTTGCAAAAGTGAGATCTGATAAATATAATAAGATAAATATTTTTGGTATTTTTGTTGTATAGATTGAAAAGTAAAGATTGCAAATAAAATAGATAGTAAACTAAAATTGTAGATAGGAAACTTATATGATGTAAAGTAGACCCGGGGGCCATAGGTTTCACTAGTGGCTTCTCTCAAGATAGCATATATTACGGTGGGCGAACAAATTACTGCCGAGCAATTAATAGAGAAGTGCATAGTTATGAGAATATCTAGGCATGATCATGAACATAGGCATCACGTCCGTGACAAGTAGATCGAAACGATTCTGCATCTACTACTACTACTCCACACATCGACCGCTATCCAGCATGCATCTAGGGTATTAAGTTCATAAGAACAGCGTAACGCATTAGGCAAGATGACATGATGTAGAGGGATAAACTCAAGCAATATGATATAAACCCCATCTTTTTATCCTCAACAGTACAATACGTGTCATTTCCCTTTCTGTCACTGGGATCGAGCACCGCAAGTTTGAACCCAAAGCTAAGCACTTCTCCCATTGCAAGAAAGATCAATCTAGTAGGCCAAACTAAACCAATAATTCGAAGAGACTTGCAAAGATATTAAATCATGCATATAAGAATTCAGAGAAGAATCAAATATTGTTCATAGATAATCTTGATCATAAACCCACAATTCATCGGATCTCGACAAACACACCGCAAAAAGAATTACATCGAATAGATCTCCAAGAAGATTGAGGAGAACTTTGTATGGAGATCCAAAGAGAGAGAAGAAGCCATCTAGCTAATAACTATGGACCCGAAGGTCTATGGTAAACTACTCACACATCATCGGAGAGGCTATGGTGTTGATGTGGAAGCCCTCCGTGGTCGAATCCCCCTCCGGCGGATCGCCGGAAAAGGCCCCAAGATGGGATCTCACGGGTACAGAAGGTTGCGGCGGAGGAAAAGTGGTTTCGTGGCTCCCCCGGATGTTGTTAGGGTATAAGAGTATATATAGGCGAAAGAAGTAGGTCGGTGGAGCTACGAGGGGCCCACGAGGGTGGGTGGCGCGCCTACCCCCCTGGGCGCGCCCTCCTGCCTCGTGGCCGCCTTGTTGCTTCCTTGACGTCCACTCCAAGTCTCCTGGATTGCATCCATTCCAAAAAAGATCCTCGCGGAGGTTTCGTTCCGTTTGGATTCCGTTTGATATTCCTTTTCTGCGAAACACTGAAATAGGCAAAAAAAACCAGCAATTTGCACTGGCCTTCGGTTAATAGGTTAGTCCCAAAAATAATATAAAAAGGTATATTAAAGCCCATTAAACATCCAAAACAGATAATATAATAGCATGGAACAAGAAAAAATTATAGATACGTTGGAGACGTATCAGCTCTACGTTCACATACAACGGGTGCAGGATAGTTTTGCACATGCGGAATACTCAGGTTAAACTTGACGAGCCTAGCATGTACAGACATGGCCTCGGAACACTGGAGACCGAAAGGTCGAACGGGAATCATATAGTAGATATGATCAACATAGAGATGTTCACCATTGAAGACTAGTCCATCTCACGTGATGATCGGAGATGGTTTAGTTGATTTGGATCACGTATCATTTAGATGACTCGAGGGTTGTCAATCTAAGTAGGAGGTCTTAAGTAATATGATTAATTGAACTTAATTTATCATGAACTTAGTCCTGTTAGTATTTGCAAATTATGTTGTAGATCAATAGCTCACGATGTTGCTCCCCGTTTATTTTATATATGTTCCTAGAGAAAAATAAGTTGAAAGATGATAGTAGCAATGATGCGGACTGGGTCCGTGATCTGAGGTTTATCCTCATTGCTACACAGAAGAATTATGTCCTTGATGCACTGCTAGGTGATAGACCTGTTGCAGGAGCTGATGCAGACGTTATGAACGTTTGACAAGCTCAATATGATGACTACTTGATTGTTTAGTGCGCCATGCTTTATGGCTTAGAATCAGGGCTTCAAAGACGTTTTTTTGAACGCCGTGGAACATATGAGATGTTCCAAGAGTTAAAATTGGTATTTCAGACTCATGCCCATGTCGAGAGGTACGAGACCTCTGACAAGTACTTTGCCTACAAGATGGAGGAGAATGGCTCAGCCAGTGAGCATGTACTCAGAATGTCTGGGTAGTACAATCGCTTGAATCAAGTGGGAGTTAATCTTCCAGATAAGATAGTGATTGACAGAGTTCTCTAGTCACTATCACCAAGCTACTAGAACTTCGTGATGAACTATAATATGCAAGGGATGACGAAAACGATTCCCGAGCTCTTCGCGATGCTGAAATCGGTGAAGGTAGAAATCAAGAAAGAGCATCCAGTGTTGATGGTTAACAAGACCACTAGTTTCAAGAAAAGGGACAAAGGAAAAGAAAGGGAACTTCAAGAAGAATGACAAGCAAGTTGCCACTCCCATGAAGAAGCCCAGAGCTAGACCTAAGCCTGAACTGAGTGCTTCTACTGCAAAGGAATGGTCACTAGAAGCGGAACTACCCCAAATACTTGGCGGATAAGAAGGATGGCAAAGTGAACACAGGTATATTTGTTATACATGTTATTGATGTGTACTTTACTAGTGTTCATAGTAACCCTAGGGTATTTGATACCGGTTCAGTTGCTAAGATTAGTAACTCAATACAGGAGTTGCAAAATGAACAGAGACTAGTTAAGGGCGAGGCGACGATGTGTGTTGGAAGTGATTCCAAGATTTGTAAGATCACCATCGCAAACTCCCTCTACCTTCGAGATTAGCGTTGGACCTAAATAAATGTTATTTGGTGTTTGCGTTGAGCATCAATATGATTGGATCATGTTTATTGTGATACGGTTATTCTTTTAAGTCAGAGAATAATAGTTGTTCTGTTTACATGAGTAAAACCTTCTATGGTCATACACCCAATGTAAATGGTTTATTGAATCTCGATCGTAGTGATACACATATTCATAATATTGATGTCAAAATATGCAAAGTTGATAATGATAGTGCAACATATTTGTGGCACTGTCGTTTAGGTCATATTGGTGTAAAGCGCATGAAGAAACTTCATACGGATGGATTTTTTGGAATCACTTGATTATGAATCATTTGATACTTGTGAACCATGCCTCATGGGAAAGATGACTAAAACTCCGTTCTCTGAAACAATGGAGAGAGCCAATGACTTATTGGAAATAATACATACCGATGTATGCGGTAAGATGAGTGTTGAGGCACGCGACGGGTATCGTTATTTTCTGACCTTCACAGATGATTTGAGCAGATATGGGTATATCTACTTAATGAAACACAAGTCTGAAACTTTTGAAAAGTTCAAACAATTTCAGAGTGAAGTGGAGAATCATCATAAGAAGAAAATAAAGTTTCTACGATCTGATTGCGGAGGCGAATATTTGAGTTACGAGTTTGTCCTTCATTTAAAACAATGTGGAATAGTATCACAACTCACACCACCTGGAACACCACAATGTAATGGTGTGTCCGAACGTCGTAACCGTACTTTATTAGATATGGTGCGATCTATGATGTATCTTACCGATTTACCACTATCGTTTTGGGGTTATGCATTAGAGACAGCTGCATTCACGTTAAAGAGGCCACCGTCTAAATCCGTTGAGACGACACCGTATGAACTGTGCTTTGGCAAGAAACCTAAGCTGTCGTTTCTTAAAATTTGGGGTTGCGACACTTATGTCAAAAGGCTTCAGCATGATAAGCTTGAACCCAAATCAGAGAAGTGCGTCTTCATAGGATACCCTAAGGAAACAATTGGGTAGAGCTTCTACCACAGATCCGAAGGGAAGATCTTTGTTGCCAAGAATGGAAACTTTCTAGAGAAGGAGTTTCTCTCGAAAGAAGTGAGTGGGAGGAAAGTAGAACTTGATGAGGTAATTGTACCTTCTCTCGAATTGGAAAGTAGCTCATCACAGAAAACCGTTCCCGTGATGCCTACACCAACTAGAGACAAAGCTAATGATGATGATCATGAAACTTCAGATCAAGTTACTACCGAACCTCGTAGGTCAACCAGAGCACGTACCGCACCAGAGTGGTATGGTAATCCTGTTCTGGAAGTCATGTTACTAGACCATGACGAACCTACGAACTATGAAGAAGCTATGATGAGCCCAGATTCCGATAAATGGCTTGAGGCCATGAAATCTGAGATAGGATCCATATATAAGAATAAAGTGTGGACTTTGGTGGACTTGCCCGATGATCGCCAATCCATTGAGAATAAATGGATCTTCAAGAGGAAGATGGGCGCTGATGGTAGTGTTACTATCTACTGATGACCCACAAGTATAGGGGATCAATTGTACCTCTTTTCGATAAGTAAGAGTGTCGAACCCAACGAGGAGCAGAAGGAAATGACAAGTGGTTTTCAACAAGGTAATGTCTGCAAGTGCTGAAATTGTAAGTAACAGAGTAGTTTGATAGCAAGATAATTTGTAACGAGCAAGTAATGATAGTAGTAACAAAAGTGCACCAAGGTAGCCCAATCCTTTTGAGGCAAAGGACAGGCCAAAACGGTCTCTTATAATAAGCAAAGTGTTCTTGAGGGTACACGGGAATTTCATCTTGTCACTCTCATCATGTTGATTCGATTTGTGTTCGCTACTTTGATAATTTGATATGTGGGTGGACTGGTGCTTAGGTGCTGTTCTTACTTGAACAAACCTCCTACTTATGATTAACCCCCTCGCAAGCATCCGCAACTACAAGAAAAGTATTAAGAATAAATTCTAACCATAGCATTAAACTTTTGGATCCAGGCGGTCCCTTAGGGAATAGCGCATAAACTAGGGTTTAAGCTTCTTTCACTCTCGCAACCCATCATCTGATAACTACTCCACATTGCATTCCCTTAGGCCCAAATATGGTGAAGTGTCATGTAGTTGATGTTCACATGACACCACTAAGGGAATCACAACATACATACTATCAAAATATCGAACACATATGAAGTTCACATGATTACTTGCAACATGATTTCTCCCGTGACCTCAAGAACAAAAGTAACTACTCACAAATAATAATCATGCTCAAGATCAGAGGGGTATTAAATAGCATAATCACTATAAAAAATACACTTCTGTGATGATACGTGTTTGTCACAGTAGGTCACGTTTTCTGTCATGCATGTACATCCATGATGATTTTATGACAGAATCAAGATAGTCATACCTGTGTTGTCGTAGAAGTGTTCCATGACATTATCATCACAGAAGTGTCCACTTCCATGACGATAAATCGTGCGTCATAGAAGTGCTTTCTTCAACGGTGACCGACACGTGGCATCCACCATAACGGGTCGTCGTTAAGCTATCGGGTTCCAGTTTGGATCCGATAGCCCGTTAACAGCCCGGACCAATGGGGATTTTCCACATGTAAAATTCTCATTGGCCGGAGGAACCATGTGAAGGCTCACCGTTGGGACAGATGTCATCCACTCATTGGACAGGAGGCGCCTATGATAGGTCGACATGTGGCATGGCCCAACAGTGGCCCATTCCGGTGAAAAAGGCCGGCCCAGTAAGAATTAGCAGGCCGGCCCATATAAGGCCTACTTGTGTCAGGTCCATTTAAGCCCACGGCCCATACGAGATGTGCCAATTCTGCCCGTCAACGGCCCGTTAACCATTTGACGCCATTGCAGCCCATCGTCAGTTCGAGCCCGTTAACAGCCCGCTATATATTTGGGCTCAATGTCGGCCCGATGTGGTTTCGGCTTGTTAACGGCCCATTCAAGGGATGGGCCAATTTTCAGGATGTACATCTTTCGGCCTTTTAGCGACCCATTTAAGTGTTGGGCCAATTTCCGGCCCGGTGTGTCTTTCAGCCTGTTGCCGGCCCATAAATGAGTTGGGCCATTTGCATGGTGCAATACCAGCCTGGTTTCTCTTTCGGCCTGCTAAAGGCCCATGACACAGTTGGGCCATTTACAGTACGTCCTGACTTTCGGTCTCTTAGTGGCCCATGCTCTTCATGGTCCAGTACGAGCCCGCTGTCTCTTTCGGCCTGCTAAAGGCCCACGGTATAGTTGGGCCATATGTAGCCCAACCTTAGTATCGGCCTATAAATGGCCCATGAAATCAAATGGGCCCACCTGTTGCCCGCTTCGATGTCATCCTGTTAATGACCCGGGAGGTAACAGGGCCAACCATTAACTTTCAGCCTGGTAACGCTCTTTAGGCCCAATTAGATAATTTGAGCCCATTACGATAAGCAATTATGCACAGGACCAAAACCGATCAAGCAAAGGTACAGCATACAAGGAAAAACGTTGCACATCCAACATATATTATAGGAAATTACATCCACTATGCAATCAAAGATTGATGCCAGTGCAAATAAATGAACAGAACCTAACGATCTACAACGTCACAATCTGCAATCTCAGCGCGGATGACGCCCGTAGGCATGTGGGCAAGTTCTTGCTGCTTTGCTACACTGTCTCTAAAACATTGATCAGTTGTTGTTGCGCACAAATGTGCACCTCTGATTCCTCCACCATTTCCATCATTGCTTCAAGCCTTAATTGGTTCACAAACATACATTTTTCCATTGCATTCGATACATAGGAAACTGAACAGATTCAGATGGCGATTTTGGCAGGCTTGTATTATTGATAGTGGAGAGTGTCTCGCCCATTGCATCATAACATAAATTAGGAGGGGAACCGAACAGATTAATCAAGAGTTATTGCCATATTAACTAGCCTAGATTTATTGGAAAGAAACAATGCGGTTGCCTTGCTATTTTCAGAGTTTGTCTTCTTATCTTCAGCAGCCTGCACCAAATTAACACACTAGCATTTCTATCATTGTCCAGGTCAGATAAGAGGAAAGTAACATTGACACAACGAACGTTTGGGCAACCAGACCACACCAGCCTACACCAAATTAACACAATATGGCACAACTATCATCAGCAAGGTAAGGTAATACGAAAGCAACATTGACACAATGAATGAATGGGCAACCAGAGGAACACTACAATTTAGTAATGTGCATGATATGAGATAGTACACTCATGCAGCTCAGTATGCAAAACTACCAGGCAGTTTTCCATACAAAAATCAACATTGTCGCCTTTAACATTTTGCTACAACTAATTTTAGATCAGATAAAGGTTGGATTCACGCCAATTAACAAAATACATGCTGATGTAAAAATATAGTGATATACAACAGGTATTTACATCAGCATTGGAGCACAGAGAATTCCCGCAAGATACTTTCCTCGAATACGATCCCAATGGAGGAAGTCTCCTATCATTTAACCTTATTTTCTAAAAGAGAGATGGGTAAGAAACATGTAGAAAATATGATCAGAATGCTATAAAATTTATGATGCGAGGATACGCACACGCTTCTTAGAATGGAGTTGACATATTTTTCCTGGACTGGAGCGGACTAGTTCTTTGGCCACTGGAATCTGCTTATTATCAATGGGACTTGGGTTTCTCTGTGCTGGAGCAGTATCTATGAAAACTGGAGTTGGTTTATTATCTCCTGGCGTTTGGATCTTTTGAAAAGACCTGGTTTGTAACCCTTCAGATTCTAACATAGCCGTCTTCCCCTTGCATGCCTTATATAGAAGAATGGTGCTTCAATTATAAACATGCTACAACAGAGATGGAATAGGTACTGAAGAATAGAAAGGAATGACATATTGACATGTATTCCCTCCATCCAGAAATAAATGGATGGGTCTAGGCGTATTTAAGTTCTAGATACATCCAGTTTTATCCATTTCTGCGATATGTAATCCGAACGGAGGGAGTATGATGTAAGAGCTAGGTATAGGGCAGGACAACAGTGTAGAAAAACACTACTTGAATGTAAAGCTGTATGCTAGCGGAATAAATATAGAAAAACACTAAGGCAACATATGCGTGTATGATTGGGAAACTAAGATGGCATTGCAAGAGACCACTATAACAACACTCCAATGTAAAAAAAAGAACATGGTATGGTAGACAGATGAAGTACATACTGATGAATAACAATGCATAAGATATTCAGAAGCATGATGTCCAAACTAAGCAGATGGCATTGTGATAGAGTAGAATGACAGTACTTGAATTTCAAAACATGTTATCATGAATGGAATAGGTACTGAAAAACAGGAAGGCATGTCATATTTACATGCATGATCAGCAGGCTAAGCACAAGGCATTGCAATAGAGTAGATGCACTCCAGAACATTACATGCATGCTGTACCCATATCAAGGGCCAAGTTAGAGCAAGGACCTTGTGGGGTGAATAGGATTCATCATCTTTCTGCATGTCTCGTGAAGAATTGCCTTTACATGTTCCATCATATTGGGTATCATTGACGTCAAGTTTGTTGGCCGTTACATTGGTCCGTGAGGTTCTTGTGGATAAATCAGTGTGTGCAATTATATCTGACATGCATGGAAGACAACTAGTAGTTAGATTTATGTAATGAGTGCCTGTAGGAGACGACATAAATAGTAGGACTGGGGTTAACTAGCAGCAACAGGTCTCAAAAACTAAAGGGAGAACACAGATGAAAGCTACAGAATATGTATCGTTTGTACTCGAGATTAACTAGATGGCACACAAAAAGTATTAAAGAACAACATAGGTAATACTAGAAGTGGTATAATACTATAATCACCAGCCTGTGGGATAGCATTGGCTGATGGATGATAACTATGGAACAACGTTACCTAAAGAACAAGTCTCTTAGCTGAACTATGGAACAACGTTAACTCCTGAACAAGACCCGTAAGAGATCAGCATGAATATACAGTGAAATGTGATAATCTATTTTCCATGCTTAGATGAATAACAAAGCCATAAATGTTGCACACAAGTAAGATGAGGGTACAACCTATCTGGCCGCCATCCATAGGAGTGAGCATCATGTGCTCACTTGTCGATGGCCCTGTAGTTTTTGTGTCTGTCCATGTCGGGCACACGCATTCGATGCAGGGAACTGTTGAGTGGGGACTATAGCTCCCTTCTGGTGTATGCTTCCCTTGTTGGAGCAGCTGCGGTGAGTCGGAAGACGGTGTGGCTGAAGATGCAGAAAACACATAATGTTAAGAACGACACATCTCTCTGATCTGAAGAAATACCCTAAGAGATCAACAGCAAGGTACGAGAGTGGTCACACGTCTATTGACTGAAGACTAAATTGGGGTCACATGATTTTATTTTATTTTGGTACTGTCCGATCTACGCCGGATGGCTTGATGGCCGTCTTGTACCTCCCGGCTGACACTGTTCGGAATCTTCCCCGAAGAGCCAGCGACCACCGTTAGAGCAGCCTGCCTCGCCGTCCGTGGCCCCGACCAAAACCCCACTCCCCGCCCCACCACACTGTCGTGGTTGGGCCGCCCCTGGGCCAATCCGCAAAGACTCGCCGTCATCCTGATCCGGCGGCAGTAATACCTTCAACCCACGCAACTCTAAGATAACCATCTAAGCATACACCACTGTTGTGGTGTATGCTTCCACAACAAACTTGCGCCCCCGCAACCTTACGTTAGACACCAGCCAACTGGCAGCCTAGGAGCTCCGCCGCCTCGAGGGGTGCTGCTTCCCATTGGGAATCGATTGGCCCAGAATAAAAATTCAGACAACTGACGCCTAAATAAAGTGATTTGAGATGAGGGTGCGACCTATCTGGCAGCCCGGTGAAGTAGGCAGCTCCAGCCGTCGAGTCGGTGAGGCCGGCGTGGTTGCGGTGGCTACCGGTGGTAGGGAAGCAGAGATGTCGCGACGGTCGACGGCTACGGGGGTGCAGCGCTGGGGCTCTAGATGGATCCGAAGTTAGGGCCGCTCCAGCACCATGAACAATGGCGGGGGTGAATCGGCTCTGGTACGGTTCACGCGGCCGTTTTCGAGGCAGCTCCAGCAGCACGGAGTAAGAGGCACACAGCCCAGTGCACGGCGTTAAATGGACAGTGTCTCCGGCATTAGGGAGGAGGGCGACTGTGAATTTGGTGCGGTGGGGGCGCCATGGAGGAGCGGCTGAGGTTTCGCGGGAGAAGGGAGCTTCCGGGGAGAAGGTGATTTGGCGCCCACGAGGTATGAATGGGGAATTGGGAGGGGAGTGGAACCATGTCTTACGGACGCATTTCTCTGAAATGTGTGTGTGTGTGGGGGGGGGGGTTACAGTTCTACCCCTGCCTTTAGGCTTCTCGGCTTGGGTCTGTGTACTGAGGGTCAGGGATAGTAGAGTAACTTTGCTTCTCCCAAATAGTGGGCGCGAGCAATTTCGGGCGACGAGGGCGTGTTTTGAAATATAGTGGGCGCGAGCGATTTCGGGAGAGGAGGGCGTGTTTTGAAATATAATGGGCGCGAGCGATTTCGGGCGAGGAGAGTGTGTTTTGAAATAGTGGGCGCGAGCTATTTCGGGCGAGGAGAGGGTGTTTAGCTGCTCATGGTTTATGAATTATTCGGCACATGCCATTTCGGCTGAGGAGAAGGCGCGCTTGGTTGAAGTTACGAACCTACCCTCGATGTACAACGGGCCAATTGATGCGTGTCCCACATAGGGCGGTAATTTCGCGTCTCCCATTTATTTGCTCGGGCGAATTCCACCGAGCAGAGGGTGTTTAACGGTTCATTCAAATTTTGGGAGAACGAGCATCCACATCTACCTTACCAAGTCGATTCGAATCAAATTTTGAAATATTAGCTCTCCACTTCTTTTTTTGATGGAGAGATGATGCTCGGGAGTAATGTGCTTTTACATGCTCGTTGCTAACGATTTACTATATGAAAAATAGTTGACCCACTCAAAAACGGGAATCAAACCCAAAATGAAATATCTCGATTCAATGAAATAGCTCGTTCACCAGGTCAAAATAGTGAACTAAATACAAAATTGAACACCTCAATCGAGTAGCATGTTGTACAGTATTATAGTACTCCATGAACATGTTGAAAGTCAAATTAATGAACTTGTTTGATATACGCATATCTCCATTCATGCTTGGATTACAGACAACATGTTCTCCAATTTAAATATTTGAATGCAAGTTTATATTGAAACATGGTCTATATCAGTCTTTGATGCATAAAACGCGACCTCCCCTCTCTCGGACTCCCGCTCTCTCTCTCTCGCCGAAAATCTTCAATTCTGTCGCACGCATCCAACACACAAACCTTGTTGGTCCCTCTCCCTCTCTCTCCATCTCTCTCTCTCTCTCTCTCTCTCTCTCTTTGTGTGTGTGTGGGGGGGGGTCTTTCTAGTTCGCATGCATATATACTCCATCTATAGGTCTCTCTCGCACACTATGTATGATTCTCTAGTCCAAGCTAAATATCTTGGGAGCACTCATCGTATGCACACAAATTCCTTGCCTCGTTGCCCGTAAATCTCTCACGCACCACTCTGTCGTCTCGGAGCTCTTCCCTCTCTCTCTCTCTCAAACTCTCCATCTCCCTGGGTCACACATACACATGCATATCTCACTCGCACTCGATAGACCCATCTAAAACTCTATCTTTCTCCCTCATTCTCTCTCCATCTCACACGCACACACACACAATCTCATGCCTAGCCAAGTATGATGGTCTCTCACTCAATTGTAGGCACACGCAGTCCCCCCTATATGTATATGACTAGCTAATCTTAGTCTCCATCAGAAACATGTGTATGGTCTATCTCAATTTCTCTCGGGGCATCTTTCTATCGCGCACGCACCTCGTCCCTCGATCTCCCACCCATATAGTCCCCTCACGATCTCGAGGGGATCTCTCTATCACAAAACACCCTCTCTCCCTCCCCATGCGTCCATGTTCTCCATGCGTCCCTCTCGACCTTTGTTCCTTGTTGGCCAGACCTCTATTGGACATGTGCTATAGGGGTGTCTCTCTCCGTTGCAAACAATCACGCACTAGCTATCTTCGTGTATCTCCTCACCTCGCTTTTCTATCTCGGAGATGCATGCGTGATATGTTTGCATAAGAAACGAACAAACACACACTCTCTCTCTAATTTATCGTTTGTTGTCCCTTTCTCTTTCACACACATACTCTTTTTGCACACTCACTCATTCTCCTTCACACGCACTTGATCTCTCTCGACTTAGGCACTCTCTTCGGTCCATAGCATATAGATTTATTGAAAAGTCAAACATCACAAAGTTTGACCATGTACGTGGAGAAAAACATTTACATCTAGAACGACAAACATATACCATTAGATTCATCATGAGATGTAGTTTCGTATGATGTATCTTTGGTATTGTAGATATAAATAACATTTGCGTAAACCTGGTCAAAGTTTCCAAAGTTCGACTTCTAAAAAATTTATATGCACTGCATTATCGAGCGGATGGAATATCTCTTTCCCCCTCTCAGCTATCTGACGCACCACTCAGCCTTATCGGGGCTCCTCTATCTCTCTCAAACTTTATATCTCCCTGGTTCACACATACACATGTCTCGCTCGCGCTACATAGACCCATCTAACACTCTCCGCCCTTGTTCTCTCTCTATGTGACACGCACCCCCCTAAGTACCATAATCCCTCACTCCATCATAGGCGCACACACTCCCCCCTAAGTATGATTATCTCTCACTAGCCATCAGGAACACACGTATTGTCTCCTTCCATCCATACGTCTATCTCGATATCTCTCGGGGTATCTTCTATCGCGCACACACCTTGTCACTCGATCTCCCACCCATGTAGTCCCATCACGATCTCCAGGGGATCTCTCTATGACAAACATACACTCTGTCCTCCCCATGTCTACATTTTTTTCTCCGTACGTCTCTCTCGACCTCTCTCCCTTGTTTGCCAGACCCTTCTTGGCCACGTGCTAGGGGTCTTTCTCTCTCAGTTGCAAACAACAACACAATATCCCCTCACCTTGCTTCCGCTATCGAAGATGCATGTGTGATATGTTTGCATAAGACACACACACTTTTTCTCTACTTTTATCGTGTGTTGTCCATGTCTCTTTCACACACGCACACACACTTTTTTCAGTCACTCTTTCTGTTTCACACACACTCTCTCTAGTTAGGTACTCTCTGACGTCCATAAGCATATGGATGTTTTGAAAAGTCAAGCCTCAGAAAAGTTTAACCAGGTATATGTGGAGAAAAACATTTACATCTGGAACGATCATTAGATTCATCACAACATGTACTTACTTCATACTATCATTTATCTTTGGTATTGCAGATATAAGTAATTTCTTTATAAACTTGGTCAAAGTTTCAAAAGTTTGACTTTAAAAAAATGTTGGCACTACATTATCGAACGGAGGGAGTAGCTCTTTCTCTCTCTCTCTCTCTGCTATCTCTCATGGGCCTACCCTCTCACTCAAACTCTCTATACCGACGGATTATATGGTCATTGTATCCGTGTATAGCTCCGTATATTGTTTAGTTGACCGGTCAACCAGTCCACATGCTGCCTTGTCAGCTCGTGTTCTATATCTTCGTGTGCTGGCCCATGTGGTAGTGGGTGAAAATAAGTAAACTAGAGTCCCATCTGACACGCGGTGAAGTAAACAAAGTTGAAACCACACGGGGTAGCACCCCACACGCTAGTAAATTGAGGGCACACTTCTTCCGCGTGAAGGACACACTCGTGCACAATTCACCACTGCGCGGCGGCATGCACAGAAGGACGCACTCGCGCACACCCAGCAGGCCAGCACACAACACACACCAGCACACGTGTACACCGGCGTCGCCGCCGGTTGAGATGGACGGCGAGGCAGCCAACAAGCGGAGGCGGCTTGAGCCAAAACCACATCTGGCGAGCCTGGACTTCATCAGCAGCCTCTCTGACGACATGTTGCTCGTCATCATCGGCCTCGTCCCCACCAAATCTGCCATGCGGACCACCCTGCTCTCCCGGCGGTGCCGCCCCCTCTGGCGCCGCGTCCCCTCAACCTCACCGTCGACAGCTGCCTGTGTGACAGGGATTGCAAACGCATGTCCGCAGTCTCCAAGATCCTTTCATCGCACCCTGGGCTAGCCAGACGCTTTGACATCCGCATGTTCAGTACCAACTGCAAGGTCCAAGCCAAGTTCGATGAGTGGTTCTTATCGCCCGCCCTAGATCAGCTCAAGGAGCTCAGCTTTGAAGCTGGACGATGTCGCTATCCACCGCCGTCCGCGCTCCACCTCACGCCAACGCTGCGCCGCACCAGCTTCAGCTCCTGCAATCTTCCACAGATTAATGCCGCGCCCGCCCTTCTTCTCCCTCAACTCAAGCAGCTCGACCTCTTCGACGTTGTCATCTCGAAGAAGGCTATGGAGCACCTGCTCCGCAGCTGTACTGCGCTCGAGTACCTTCGTCTTGAGCAGATCCACGGGTTCATTAGCCTCCACATCGCCTCGACGAATTTCCGATGGATTTATGTGTCTTGCTGGCCCCGCAACAAGACATCAATTGGGAAGAGATCACTCCAGCTGTTCCACGTTATGGTCATTGAGAATGCGCCTTTCCTTGAGAGATTGCTTGTATTTGATCTAGAATGTCCAACAAAAATCTGGGTCATTGACGCGCCGAAATTGACAGCGTTGGTGTACTCGTCTGCCAAATTCTCCGAACTCTTTATTGGATCCGTAATCGTTCAGGTACAACACTCATCTTCTTCTCCGTCTTCTTGAAATTCACATTTTTAAATTTCTTCTTGATGTATTTACGACTGTCTTCCAGAAAATGATTCCCACAAGCTTGACCAGTCTATGCGCACAGTGAAGATCTTGGCAATAAAATCTATCGGCCCCAATCTGGATCAAGTTGTTGGATTCCTTACATGCTTTCCGTGCACGGAGAAGCTACTCATCGAGGTGAAACTTCTTTCCTATTAGTAAACGGTAATCACAACGTAGCTCAATTTTTTCGTAATTTTCCCAAATTACGATGACAAGTGTAGTGTTCAAAACTGCATCTACGCACTGCACCGAAAGAAATGTTTTTAGTATTTTTTCTCACGTGATCACCTGCATCGTTTTTTGTTGTACTACTATAGTAGCCTAGGCTAGTCATAGTGGAAAGTAACTTAGACTAGTAACTCTATGGTTACCCTAAGAGCAAGTACTACCTCCGTCCTGGTTTACTCTTCCTATTTTGTAGTATCAAAATTTGACCATAGATTTAACTGACAAAATGTTAATGCATGTCACTAAAAATTATATCGTTGGATTCGTATTTGAACATAATTTCAAATGGTATAATTTTTGGTGACATGCATTGGCATTTTCTTAGGTAATTCTATGGTCAAAATTTTACACTAAATACGAGGTAGTACAAAAGTGGGCTATAACGGCCCTCCACTATGTAGGCCAAAACACGTGCCAAATTCACTTGTGATGCATTTGGCATCGATGCCCCTCCATTGCTCACCTGGTGCCCCAATCTGGATCACCTACTTTGCTCCGGTGCCAAATTAACTCACGCAATGAAAAAACACTTGCGTGGGAGAGGGAGAGGACTGAGGCAATAAAAAAACACTTGTTTGGGAGAGTGAGAGGCTGGTGTAGTTGGTTTGATTGATTTGTTTATACATGTGGGTCTGTGTGCACAGTGGTGCCAACTCTCTCACATCGCGAGAGCGGTGCCAAAATCTTTTGATTTGACATCGATGCGTATTATGTGGCATACTTTTGAGAAATATGGCATCGGCCACATAGTGGAAGGCAACAAATGCCCAAGCTCTTCACGTGCTCCTAGGTAAATGAGAGGAAAGAGAAAGAGAGAGAGAGTGAAAAAATATCACTAGCCAGCCAACCCTATCGTATGAGCGAATGATATTGGTACCTCTTGATGACACGGCAATCTTATACAGCCAGCTGCTCTAATATGTTCTCTTCTTTTGCAGATAAAAAAAGACCCGAAAGTGAAAAATGTGCTGCACTATAACAATCTCATCGAATGCCTTGATCTCCATCTTACAGAAATTGATTTGATCGACTACCGAGGCAGCACATCTGAGATTAAATTGGCCAGGTTCTTTGTTCTGGAGGCAAGTGTGCTCAAGGTAATGAGGTTTGGCGTTCTCTGGCGCAACAATGAATGGCGTGCTGATCACCGCAAGCGTCTAAGCCTAAATGACAAAGTCTCCATAGAAGCTGATTTTTTTTTTTCATTTTAGTGGCCAGAGACTCGAAAATTTATTTGCCCATTAGTGACTTGTCAGGGCGGTGGATTTTAGTTTGTACGATAATGCTGCATCCACCTAAAGTAACAAAAGTTCTTACGTAAACTTCCTAGTAATTCCCTCTTCGTATGTGCAGCATTACTCCTAACATTTGCAATATCAGTTTGAAACTTGTAATATTGCCGTGTCCTATTCCTGCGTTTTCAAAACCTACGAATCAAAGAGGTCCTGAGTTGGTGATGATGTTGTGCCTGCCATCTTTGACCAATAGCCGTCGGATCTAGATCTGACGCATACAAACCAAACTTCTGTAGTTTTGCAAAAAGATGCCCGCACTTGTTCCCTATTTACAAACAACTCCTTGTCTCCCACAATCAGCCTTATCTCCTCCCCACCACATCTAGAAGGCCATGGAAAAATCTGGCGCGATGGCCGCTCCCGGCTCCGTCCACCCCCAATCTTGGTGTTCCGTGCAATGCACGGGCATCTACGCACGGGAAATTATGTCAAACACGACTAGTTGTAAGCAGGCTAGCTCTACAGCCATGATGATAGTGAGTGCAGACGATGAGGCTGACTATGGTATGCCGAACACGGCACCTACACTCAGGTGTCATCTCCAGCGCAGGGTCTTGTCACTTCACTGTGAGGAGCAGCACATAATAATTTGACCAACGGGTAGTACAGTACTACTACATTGGTAGTACTACTACTAGTACTAGCACCACCGTCTGGATTTAGTAGTACTACCACATCCATTTGGATTTAGTATTTGACTAGAAATATCTAGTAATGCATGTCACAAAAAATGTACTACTCCCTCTGTAAATAAATACATGGTGTATTATTTTATTCCTTCCGGTAGATGGCTCAAATCTGAAGTCTCATCAATCATACTACTATTGTACTCACCGAGCGCTCAGCTTTCTAAGCTACCAACAAAAAATTGCAATCAAAGACTACTATTGTACTCCCTCCGTACTAGTGCATTAGTCACGTTACGAAAACCAAATAGTAATCCCAAAACTTTTAGGCGCTGTATATTAACTACCCACCTCGTTCCCTATTTTTTGCCACGAAAAACGAAATCACCCAATACGAGACGTGGGGTGCGTATGCATCCAATGACTTGAGACTACTCCCTCCATCTAGGTGTATAAGTCATCTTATAGCAAGCGAAAAAGAGGAGTGGGCTCTCATGCAAGAGCCTAGCTATATGCGGATTGCTAGGCCGATACAATAAATATGAAGAAAGAGAGAGAGAAGATGAGAAAAGGTAGTACTCTTATAGCCAGCCTTATACCTAACCTTATTGTATGAGTGGCTACAAGTGATGGCTCTATATGACATGGCAACAACATATAGCCAGCAGCTAGCTATACTATTAACCATTCTCTTAGGTTGTGCTCCATGACCAAGACGAAGGGGAAAGCGAGAGAACTTAATGTATTTTTGCTAATTAATAGCATTACATGCAATGAACTAACCACTGCATGTCATGTTTGGTAGTCTCAAGTCATTGAAAGCATGCACGGCCCACATCTCTCATTGGTTGATATGTCATGAAATAAGAAACGAGGAGGGAGTTAATGTACCGTGCCTAAGTGTTTTGGGATTATTTGGTTTTCATAAGGTGACTTACACAACATTTTTTTGTTACATGCATTAACATTTTATTAGTTAAATCAAAGGTCAAAACTTGGCGCAAAATGCAAAGGGAACCAATAAACCAATAAACATCAAAGTTCTCCCGTTTGGGCCCAACTAGAGGTACGGTGAGATGACTATACTGCACCGACACGAAGGGGGACATGACTTCATTGACTTACTGCACCTGCCTTTGGGTGTATGACACGTGGGCCCAACAGGTGGCTGGACCACCTGTCATACAGCCAAACACAGGTGCAGTAGAGGGCCGAGGAGTAGATGGCCAACAGACACGTGAATGCAACGCAGTCTGCACTTCTCATATAAAGGCTCCCCGCCAGTCCAATCTACGAAATCCTACGCACCTATGCACCCTAACCAAGGGCAACAGTGATCACTCCAATCGCAAGATCAGTTGACTAGAAGCTAGACCATGGAGGCGATGAGCGCGAGCATCAGCCGGCTGTGCCAGATGGTCCACGACGCCGTCCTGCGGCCCGGCACCGAGGAACGTCTCCAGGTCGTGCTTGAGGCCGCCAGGGCGAGAGGCCGCTTGGACGACAACTTCGTATCCTTGTTCGACGATGTCCTCGTCGGCTTCCTCGACAAGTTCATCATCGTCAAGAAGCCCGTGGACGACCTTGACGTACGCCTCCAGGCCACGCGCCCAGGCTCTGCGATGCCCGCCACCCTCAACTGCCTCAACTGCCCACCGTCACGCTGGAGAATGTCCACCTCGAGGTTGCGCTCACCACGCATCGCCTGGCGCAGCAAGACACCGTCAACATAATCACCCACATCTACGCGCAAATCGTCCACAAGGACTACTACGTGCCAGAGGAGGACGATAGGTCGCTGGCCTTCTTGGACCGCAGGGCAACCTTGGACGGCATTGTTCAGAAGCACGTTGAGCTCGCCGCCAACGCCGCTGCTCCTCACACATCGGTTGGTGACCCGGCGCACTAGGGCGTGAGGATGTCATTGATGGATCCGTCTGTATCTTTATATTTCCGTCAAATCCATGTAGTAGTATATGGTACTACTAGTAATTATCTTACCTTTCGCATCAACTTCATAATTTTCGTACGTACTCCATGCATGAACCGTGCCAGAACCAAACTTCTCATTACTCTAGGGAAAATCGTTATTTCTATCTATCGGTCGCGCCATGGAGCAGAACCAAATTTTACAAGTTACAAGTTCAAAAGGAAAAGGCTGCCGCGTTCGCGTCACACCACCACATAGTTGGTCCGGCACGCCGCTCAAGGGGGATGCGTGTTGTGTTGCATTTTCACTTACAAGTGGGACCGCAGTTGAGCAAACCAACTATCGGCAAACCCCCACCCCGCCCACCGCGCAATGGCTGAGAAAACAGGAAGGAGAAGATATGGATGTAGCACGGACTCCAAGAAAATTGGTGTCAGATGGGACTCCTGTGGGTAGCGTGTGTCGTACTACAAATTTTGTTTCAGAGAGCTTCAAGTCCACGAGGCGTTTCATTGGCTTTGGAAAGCTAAATGTGTCCCCAAAATCAAAGTCTTTGGTTGGTTTATCCTAGTGGATCGTCTCAACACGCGTAATATGCTCAGCAGAAGACACTATAACATTGGGACCAACCTAGACTGTCTCCTTTGTGGCGAACACGTGGAAGAAACCCTTGAGCATCTCTTCTTTCACTGCACGTTCAGCACACGATGCTGGCTCAAGCTCAATATCACCTGGCCTGCTACTGGAGATCGGCTACATCTGTTGAAACACCTGAAGAACGGGAATCAACGTAAAATGCTCATGGACACTTTCCTAGTTGCTGCGTGGAGTCTATGGAAGGAAAGGAACAATAACTATTTTCGACATGTGACCCCTTCGGTTGACAGCTGGCTAGCCAGGTTTAGGAACAATTTTGCCAACATTGTTCATAGACTCCCTGTAGATAAGAGACACCTCATCCCTATTATCCTAGCTTATATCCACTAACTATATTAACCTACTGCTTCTCTGAATATCCTTTGTAATTGCTTGAGACACCCCCCTCCCCTTGTGCATTTGTAACATAATCACCCTTTGGGTCCTTAATATATACATGCAGTAGGACGTGGTCCTACTGTCCAACCCTCAAGAAAAACTATATCGAGCCTATCTCGAGGTGTTGGTTACGTAGAACTAATTTCCTGGAGTCCATGCTCAGCCCTCCTCTATCTCTCTTCTCAGCCAGCCAGCAGACGCGCAGAGCCCATCGTCTGTTTGCTCACATGCGGTCCCACATGTCAGTGAAAACGCAAGAGGACCCACTGAACCTGCACATCTTTCACCTCGACGTGCTGGTGATGAAAAACAAATCCAATGAAGATCTTTGGTGTCCGCTTTTGGAGTTACTCAAGAGTAGTAAGATTCTATTTACAGTTTAACCCAAGATGCACATCACGTGGCTTCAACTAGCACTCCATTTTCTTGCATGACACGACCTGGATGCTGGATGTCCCATGTGTCGACAAAACGAGGAAGAACTCGACCAAATCTTCTCAACATTTAGACCGGAGGAGTAGGAAACACGGCAAGCCTTGTGCCTACATCATACTACGTACAAGCCCACCTCACGCAGTCACGCTATCACCATATTTCTCGGCCTCCGTGCGATACCTAGCTCTAGTTGATCTAACTAGAACTAACTATTGTGCTAGCATACTCCAATATTGGTTGGCTCTATGTGATGTGGCAACTTCATATAACCTGATGCTGGCTATACTACTACGGCACTAACACTCCAAGAAGTGAGTCGAAAACCATTCATAAATTGAGTTTATGACATGCATATGCAAATGTACCATTTATTACATACAACCAGTCATCAACACACAACGACAATGAGGATACATGTTGGGTTATAGATTAGTTCCAACAAAACATTCTAGTAAACACTGAAGCTTTCATCACACAACAAATAACAAGCAATGAAATGAACTTCAGCTCAACCAATCTTCCGCGTTGGAAACGCTTGCTTTGAACCAGAAGAGTTTGTCTCGGAAGGGCCAGCTACTGTCAATCCCGAGACCAACGCAAGACTGATCATCCAGGCTGAAGCGGCCTATTTCATGACCCATATTGTGATAGCCACGGTTGGGAAGCATAGCAAAGTCCGAGGTGTAGATACAGTTGCTTCTCATAAATGGTAGTAACGTTGTGTGAACAGCAGGTGGATCGCCTTTCACCATCATTGGATAGTTTTGTCCAAGGAAGAGCGAGTTTCCTCCAAGAGTATCAATACTAAACCAGGGAGGAGGTGTTGGCGCTAGCACAGTAGTATCCATCCCGAATACCCTGCAACGGATGTTGGAATAGGTCTGGAGAGTGGGACCATGGGAGACAACACCTGCTTCCTTAGTAACATCAGCGGTGCCCTGTAGACGGACAAGAAAAGGTGGTCCATCAGAATAAGTTACCAGGCGCCACTGAGTATATGGGTCCTCATGCTCGTGATCATCATCATCGTCATCTCCCTCTTGGTTATAATTTTTTTCAAGTATAGGTGGTGGAATGTTCACAGGACCTTGGAAACACAAGAAGGTTAATTAGTAAAGGGAAACTAGCTAACCCGCATGCATGTGGATGAAACAATTATAATTACGGTGGAAGACAAATGTACCGAAAGCATAAGGATTCCATGCAAAAACAGTGCCACGAGGGGTGGCAGCAAACACAAGACCCTCGTATTGAATTGCATCACAGTACACATCCGTGTATAGAAACTGATGAGCAATATCCATCCAGTCGAACTATGCAGGAAGGCAACAAGCTTGTCGAAGATAGCAAGATCTCCATAGTCCGTGTAATCCCAAGAGTAGACGGGAACTCGACAAATTACTATCTTCTGTAGACGACAGTCACCATGATCGTAGTTGAACGTACATAGAATACCGGTGTGGTCAACCTCTGGGCAGTCTAAGATTTTTGGAAGTGGAACCCGGTGACGAGTGTACACATTCACAAGTTCCCACTCGCAGTTGTACCCAATATAAACAACCCAATCTCCGTGTGCGCCTGCCCAAGCCTTACCCTCAAGCGATGGCATCTTAACATCACACGTATCATTATCAAGCGGCACAAACTTGCACAAGGCGAGGCTTGCATCGTCCGCGCGCCAGTGACCAGGCTCACGGTGAAGAAGATAGGGGAGATCAAACCGCTCCTGGACCCTTGGGTTCTTTGTAATGATGTTATTAGTTGAGTCGAAAATGCTCTTGAACGAACCTGCCATGCTAGCCGAGGTGATGACGTCGCACTGATCAATGAGTTCCTCCACCATGTCATCATTCAGATCGGGGCAAGAATAACGTGGTCGTTTCCAGCCTGTTCCCTCCATGGAGAAGACGATCGAACAATGGCAGAAGGAAGGTTGAAGGCAAATGGAGGAGGGAGGAAGAGCGTGCGGCAGCAGTTCCAAATCGAGAGGGAAAGGCGAAGAGGCGGTGGACAGTTGCCACGGTAAACGAAGAGGTGCCCCGGCCTACATAGACGTCCGTTCGAGAATTGTACAAAAGGACTCGCCGTCGTCTCACTAACATGTTGGAACGGGACCACATGTCAACAAAACATAGTGTGTAATTTCTCGTGCAAAATGCGATCTAGCCGCATTGGCCCGAGGTGCCGCATTAGTTATCGACCTTTATTTTTTTAATGGCGTGCCGTTCAGTTTTGAAGCACGACTAACTGGTACTGTATGCAGAGAAAATATAAACTACTATACCACTACTCCACCTCTAGTACTAGTATCAAAAAAGATATATAGGCTGGAGCTTCAGCGCTTTCTTGCTAAGGGCTGCCCACTTGCTTCTCACACTATCACCCTCTCTCCAGATCTAAAAAGATGGCCTCTCTCTCCCTCCTCACCGGTGGTCTCAGATCCGCCGGGGAAGAAAAGGACGTGCAGCGTTGACGCACTCGTCGTCGGCGAGCGAGGTCACGCATTGACGACAAGGCCGCCCTCTCAGACCTAGCGCCCGCGCGGGATGGCCTCCGTCCCCAAGCTCGCTGCCGTCATGTGTGCGGACAACGACGACCACGAGCTAAGCCACTTCCGCTGACCCTCAGGTATGCTACCTCTTTTCGAACCATACCCTTGTTCTATTGCCCGATATGCCACGTCACTGCATGTGGATCTTTTTCCACTCTACCATCTTCCCAATTTGCTATCCTCTGCTCTGTTGGTCACACAGACAAAAACCTTAACTTGCACTATTAAAGGAAACCCTACTTCATGCAGACTAATCCATGTCTGGGTTGAATAAGGAAAGGAAGGGAGAATGTACTGTCCAAGAGACTAGGCATCGAACCCGCATCTAGGTTGAAAAGGGGAAAATCAGTAGCTAAGGAACGAGTCTCGTGTCTCTTGGTTGAAAAAGGGTAGAAAGGCATGACAACGCAATAGAGAATGACCCGGTCGATCGGTTTGTTGTCCTCACATAGCAAAAAGGTGGCTAAAGAGAACAAAAATGGGCCGTAATCCACATATGCTGCCTGGATATTTGTTGCTCTGGGCAACCATACCTCCCTCACCACTCTATGCGTCGATGGAGGTACATTGTACTGGTGCGCCCACTATCCGAATGGGCCTCCCATGCTCTTATTGCAACTTTTTTGCTGTTAGTATAACACCAGCGGTCAAGTCAAGCAATGCTACTGCTAAAGTGATGCCACATTTAACTAATGCCGCACTCAGTCTAATGCCACTGATAAATTTAAGCAATGCCATTTAATGTCACTGGATTATTTTAGGGTTAGCTATTGATTGTGGATGTATTAAAGATTTATCAGCTAAGGCATTCTAATGCTGTTGCACAGCCAGTATACCAACGATGAAACTTGTTACTACCTTCATATTTTTGCACTGTTAATGCTTATAGATTACATACCTCACTTTCATGAGATAAGGCAATTTTTCTTTGTACAGTGTCACCAAAATGCCAAGGCGCTGATGTCATTTTATTTTGGTTAAACTGCACAAAAAATTATGAAGACAAGAGGAAAGATCAAGAGTGGGCACCTCCTCCTCCGGCTGTTCTCTTGATTCGTTCGATCAAGTTTTTATGTTTGATCGATTATCAAGATTGGGATAGCAATTTTTAGGTCCCCTCGAGTTCAAAATGATATTTACCTTGAAGGTACATGGTTTGCAAAAAAAATTATACTGTCATTAGTTAATAATGCTAGTTATCTTTAGACTTTTGTATTTGGTTTAATGCTCTTGCACAGCGAGTATACCAATACTGAAACTTGTTACCTTTACATTTTGTATTGATAATTCTTATAGAAATCTTCTAGTGCTAGAGCTTATGGAAATCTATTCAGTAAAACCATTGTACTGTACCCTGTAATAAAATAACTACTCTACTGTTGCACTAGCCACTAGATTAGTGTATATTTGTACTATTCGAATGGTGTTGCATTAGCGTATGGACATATATAAAGTGTGGCAAGCTTTCCCAGTTATGTGCTCAAGAAAACTACTACCTGTTTTTCTAAATACTAGACATTTGGGTACTTTAAATTGAACTGCGAAAACATCTTATATTAAGGAACAGAGGGTGTAGAGTTCACTCAAATTATCCCGGTAAAGCTAGTCAAACCTTTATTAAAATTAATGTTCATTATGTTATCGGAGGAGGTCTGTATGTTTGTCTCTAATGCCTGTCGATTACATACCTGACATCATGATGTAATGTTAAGTCATTTCCTTTTGTACAGTGTCACTGAATTGTCAAGGCGGTGATGGCATTTTATTTTAGTTGAACTGCACAAAATATGCTTAAAAGAAGAGGAAAGGTCAGGAATGGTTCAGTTTTTTTAGAAAAAACTATGTATGCCTTCCTGACATCAGCCGTTGTTGCCTTATTTATTCCTTCAAACGGGTGGTTAGAAACAGTCTTGCTACCTTTTCCAATTAAGAAATTGGAATGCTTATATTTGTGAGTCTATGCTTCAACTAGTGCCACTTTTATAGTAATCACACTTTCAATATCTATGCAAACAGGGATGCTCGATTTTAGTGGAACTGCACAAAAAGTCCAAATGGTTCAACATTAGGAGCATGTTTTCTTCCAAACCTTTATATCCAATTGGTGGCACTATGAGTTGTTCATTACGAAGGTACATGGTTTGCTACTATCTTGCTACTCTTTTTGTACTGTCATTAGATAGTAATATTAGTGGTTTGCATGTGAATTTATTGGGAGGGTGGACCTACATTGGAGGTTCAAGACATGATTCAATGATTGGATGCTCAATTTTGGTTGTATTGATTTCACCTCTTCCATCACTGCGAACATGGATATCCTTGCTCTGATGAAGAATAGGTGCTATATTTCTGCTCTGAACCAGCAAATCAATTTAGTATGAAATTGTCTAGGGCAAAACATGACAGTATCAAATTGTCCAGTGGAAAACATGACAGATGCTAAGCGGAAGAGATGTGTTTAAACCGAAAATACAAGGTGGGGTATATGTTTACTAGCTGGTTAATATTTGTGCAGACAGATGTCTGCCCGAACAAACAAAGTGACCGCAATTTTGGTGGAACTTCACAAAAGAATAGTATAGTCACTGCATGCAGTGCCATTTGAAAATAGACATAGAAAGACTGGATAATCACTTCATGGAGTGCACAAAAGTAGTACTATACTATTTATTGGCCAACACTAGGTGCTTCATTGCTTTGGTCTGATTATACAATGGGCATCATTTTGCCTAAGTTAAAGTTTGTATTCCGAAAATAGTCTTGCCGTGTGACCGAGATAAGACCAAATCATATTGCAGTGGATGTTCCTCCATCAAGTGTGGTTCATTCTCATCGTTCCAGCTGTTGGTGAAACCACTTACGTTTGCAAGAGGAATTGTAGACTTCACAAACAAATTTGTCTTTCACTCTGTACTGAATGTTGGCCCAAAGAAGCATCCATGTTAGTAGGAAGAACATATGTTTTTCTATATCTTTGCTTTTGGAGCTACATGTTTGTATATGATCTGTGGATCATTGAGATGCATTAACATGTTACTAATTGGTTGTGAATTTGGGCTACTAATGTGAACATATTACAATGCCAGGCCTGTGAGTCTCGTGTGAACATTTCAAACGGATCGGCTCTTACTACTGTGCACAGCATGATCCTGATTTCTGTGTTCTCAATGTTTACAAGTTACTAGCAGTTCCTTATTTCTGTTCGCTCAGTGTTTACAAGTTACTTATTGATCACTAGCTAGCCTACTAATACGCTCTTGGCAGTTTTAGTTGAGACGAAAGATCCAAAGGTGGCAGTTTTCTGAATAAAAATGCGTACCTCTGAAGAAACTGACAAGCTGTTCTGAAGAAAATGCCATGCAAATCTGAAGAAACTGCCAGCAAAAACATTCGCAAATGCCTTATCTCCCAGGGAACGCTCATCAGCTAATGCGATCCTACACGTACACTATCCGACGTACTCAATCCTACACGTACACTATCCGAACTACTCAATCCTACACGAATAAATAGTGGATCACGCACGTACTACCTCCTTTCCGGTTTGCAGGGCTCAATTCAAAAATCTCACCAACCAAGGTAGATGATGAGTGGTGGAATCATTTTTGACAAGGAGGGAGTACCTCATCTGGATTATTCGAGTGCACTCATTTGATCGTCATGCCGATGTGCGACCCAGCACGAACGGGATGCACCACTAACGGGACGGGACGGCACATCAATTTTTCCAGTTTTCCACGGTAAGCTGGCGCGCTAAGCCATGCCTACTTATGCAATGAATTCCGATGACCGTCGCGCTTCCCGCGACATGCTGCTTCAACTACCTTGATTGGTGAGATTTTTTATGACAGTCGCGTTTCCCACGACATGCTGCTACACGTACACTATCTGCCTATAATTACTGGTTCCCGGCGTTCTCCGGTAGCACCGTCACCCAACTCTCCATATCGGCTCCCCTCACAACCCCCACCGGCCCAACGTCGTTCGCCACTTTCCCTCGCTCTCACCACATCCGTCATGCCCCCGACCGTCCGCAGTAGGTGACGCCAGAGGCGCTCACCGCCGGAGCTAGTGTTCGGTTATTCACCGGAAGGAAGACGGAGGGAGGAGGCATTCTATCGGTCTTTAGATGGCGATGCGGAGGTCAAGGACTTGTTGGAGCGCGACCGCCTGGCGGAGGAGCAGCGTATCGCCGATTTGCGCTGCCAGCAGGGCATGGAGCAGTAGCGCACCACCGCTTTGAGTCACAAGCAGAGCGCCCGTGACTGGGCCGACTACGTGGAGGCCGGCACCAGGCAAATACCCCTAGAGGCTGTCGGGCACGCACACATGCGCGGCGCCGAATTTTACTACCAGCTCGTCAAGTGGGCTTTCCTCTTAGAAGCCGAAAATTCGGTGGACCACGCCGGCATGGAAAGGGCCAACGCGCGCGAGCAACGCGCCCTATCGCACCTCCGGCAAGTCCGAGGCGAGGAGGAGGACGTCGGTGCCGGCATTTAGCGTGTACCGCAGATGGCGGCCGACATCATCTAGTTAGCTAGGAGTAAGTCTGTACTTGTACACTAGAGTATTAGTGGGAGTAGATAGTTAACTTGGCTATGATGGTTGTCAACGTGAAATTTCAGTACTCTATATCTGGTCAGACCTATTACTTTGCTCTGTATGTTGAACTTTCTGTGTGAACGTATGGAATGGCCTGTTATATTTTTAAATGGGTTGTATTTGTCCGCCACAGGTTTAGAGGCTGACTTCTGGGCCTACTAGGTTGACGCGTACACAATCAGGAGATGATTGTACGTGGAGAGGATGACAATAGGGACCCATTAGGGTCATGGCAGTACGTAAGCAAGTGCCTCCTTATTTCAAGCCAGAAAAATGGTTCCTCCTAATGGATTTCTGACATCTGGGTCGCATGCCATTGTCAACATAGTCAATAAACGAGAGAACTGAACAACGAGGGACCCAGTAGCTTGCCCAGTTTTTTTAGGGAAGTAGCTTGCCCAGTTATCTTTGTTTTTTAGACAGAAGCAGGGTGTCAACTGGGCTCTGCGGGGCACTCTGGCCTGTCTAGCCAGCCTTTTCTTTTATGTTTACCACAAGACCAACCCGTTAGTTTTTTTTCTTTCTGAAAATGGCTAGCCCAGTTTTTTTGTTCTTTTGCAGAATACCCAACCAAGGCCTACTTGCTTTGTCAGCCCTGCTGGGCTGCAAATCTTTCAAGACGAGAAAATGGGCTATCTGTAATGAGAAATGGGCTGTACATTTTTAAAACAAATCAAACCAGCAATTAGTTTCAAAATTTCTTTTTTTTTATTTCGAGATTTTAAATTCCATTGATTTATATGCGTGGACAATTATTTGGATTTTATATTGATATGAATTTATTTTTCAAATTAGTTTGAATGTGACTCGAAATGTCGCGATTAAAAACAGTTGACCGCACCGAAATATGCAAAATTTCGTATAACTTTTAACCGTGGCCACAATATGGGCAGTAATGCTAACAAAAAGAAGATGGGCTCCAAAAAAATCCTTAAGAATTAGCGAATGGGCTGTAAATTATTAGAAATAATGGCAGATGGGTTGTATGCTGTTTTCCACACATTGAGGCTGAATTGTGCGCCTACTATAGGTTGACGCGTACGCTTTCCTAAAAAAAGGTTGACGCACACGCAAAGCCGTAACTTAGCACTACAAAAAAAGACACATCCGTGACATTTTGGGCCGAACGAAAAAAAATTCTGTCATACTTATGACACTTCTATGATGATAATTGTGACAAGACCCGGTATCATCATAGATGTGGTGGGGTCCTACTTCTATGAAAAAAAATCATGACAGAAAATGGGCTTTTTGTCCTGGGCGGGCCGGAGAGGCAGCTGCATGACATTGTTTGGGCCGTCCATGACGGAAAAAACCATGGTAGAAGCGAGAGCGAGGAAAATATTGGGGAGTTCCCGGTTACAGTGGGTGGTCGGGGGCCGAGCGATGCGTGTTTCTCTCATACGTACGCGCATGTGTGCGAGGCATTGGGCTCTAACTGAACCCGAGCGAGGCATTGGGCTCTAACTGAACCCGAGCGATTGCACTGCAGGCTACGCATTACTGAACCTGAGCGATCGATCGATCCCTTGCTGTTAACTGAACCCGAGTGATTCCTTCGCTACTGCTGCTAACTGAAGCCGATCGAACACTGCTACCTCCTTCCCTGGATGAACAATGAGCGTTGTTGAGGGGGTTTGGATGAACAGTTCCCGGTGGGGGGTTGGATGAATAGGACCCCGTGGTAGCAGAGGCCGTTGCCGCTGGATGAACAGTACCCCGATCGATCGAGCCGCTGGATGAACAGGACCCCGTGGAGGGCTGGTTGAACAGTAGCCGGTGGAGGGCTGGTTGAATAGTAGCCGGTGGAGGGCCGGATGAACAGTAGCCCGTGGAGGGGTGGTTGAATAGGACCCCCGTGGAGAGGGCTAGTTGAACAGTAGCCGGTGGAGGAGTGCGCGGTGGAGGCTGGATGAACAGGAGCCCGTGGATGAACAGTCGCAGGTGGAGGCTGGAGGAGGTCGACGGTGGATGAACAGTAGCCCGTGGAGGCAGTCGACGGTGGAGATGAGCAGTATCCCGTGGAGTCCCATTTTGCGGTATGCCACACCCCTCCCGATGAACAGGACCCCCGTTTCGATCGTGGCGCTCCAACACAAGTCTGTTTCCTTCGTTTTACGGTGCGCCACACCCCTCTCGATCAACAGGACCCCGTTTCCACTGTAGGAGGTCCGTTTCCTCTGTTTTGCGGTACGCCATACCCCTCCCGATGAACAGGATCCCGTTTCAACCGTGGCCGGTCGAACACAAGGCTGTTTCCTCCGTTCTGCGGTACGCCAGGCCTCGTTTCCATCGGCTGTTCCGTCCAAGCCGGTTAGCTCCCGATGAACAGCACACGTTCCGTTGCCTCCCGATGAACACGACGCATTCCGTTGCCTCCCCATGAACACGACGATGATGCAATTTCTCCGTTCCGACCCAGCCACAGGCATGTACACGGGCCCTGGCTGTACGTATGCACGAGTAGGCATTCGAGACCCCACCCGTATGTACATATGTGGCCGTATTTACTTTCTTGCATCCCGGCCGATGTACGTACGTGTACATGCTACGTGCGCGCCTCTACTACCACACGTGTGCGCCTCTAATACCACACGTGCGTGCCTCTACATCGACCAGTATGTACGTACGCGTTCATGACCAGAATGACAACACTGCGTATGCTTCGACCGGGTGGGTCCCGACTGTCAGGCACTTCCTTGCGTGCGAAGATGTAGATGGTGAGTCCTAGCAGTCAGGGGGCGAATCATTTTTTGCCCGTAATATATGGACGCACTTCCTTGCGTGTGAAGATGTAGCTGGTGGGTCCCAGCTGTCAGGGGGGAAACATTTTTTTTTCAAAAAATATGGTGGCCCGTCCGGTGGGTCCCTGCTGTCAGGTGGAGGAATCATTATTTTCCGCGAAATAAGGAGGCACTTCCTTGCTGCGGCCGTGGACCCAGTTGTCAGCCTCTCCACGTACAATACTCTTCCCATGGAAGTCATTCCTTGACCACGTTGACCACGCCGCGGCGAGAGCACCAGGGCGGTGGACGACGGCAAGGCCTAGAAAGGGGACGACGCGGAGCCGGGGAAGATGCGGCAGTGGATGCCCACGCGGAGAGGAGTACGAGGGTTCACTGGTTCGGCTGTGGTGTGAGGCTGCTCTCGCCGCAGGGCCTGGCCAGCTGTGGGAGAAGTAGGGGGCGGTGAGGCCTCCGCGGCATCACAGCCGGCCACGGGAAGCAGGAGCACGTGGCACGACCGGCGCTGGTTTGGGCGGCTGGAGCAACAAGACCAGAGGTTGAAGAAGCACTACCACCGTTGGATGGACATCGTACGGTCACTGGAGCTAGAATCGTTCATATTGACTAAGTTAACAAAGCCCCCCGTCCCCGTCAACTTAGTAGGTCCACAAGTCAGCCTCCCACTATGGAGGGTCCCAGCTAGCAGGGGGTATTCATTTTTTTGCATAATAAGGAGGGACTTCCTTTCGTGCGAAGATATAGCTGGTGGGCCCGACCTGTCAACGGATGGAAACGTTTTTTTCGCGGAATGCAGAGGCCCTTCCAACGGGTCCCAGCTGTCAGGTGGAGGAATCATTATTTTGCATGTAATAAGGAGGCATTTCCTTGCGTGCGGCCGTGCACCCAGCTGTCAGCCTCTCCACGCATAGTCTACTTCTGATGGATGTCGTTCGTTGACCACGTTGACTACTCCGCGCCGAGCGCATCCAAGGTGGTGGACGACGGCAAGGCCCCGGACAGCAACGAGCCGGAGATGGGAAGGCGCAGGAGTAGAGTCGCAGACGGAGAGGTGTATGAGGGTTAACTAGTTCTGGTGCGATGTGGTTCGGTAGTCAGTGGAGAAGAACAGGAGGTGTGGAGGGGTGGAGGGATGGCCTGGCCAACGGTGGGGTAGTGCTTCACAACGAAGCGTGCTAAGCAGAGCTGCTAGCAGCAGGAGGCGGGAGCAGGTGGTCCCGGTGGCGCTGGAGGAAGAAGACGAGAGACTGAAGATGGATGCTGGTCGTTGGATGTAAATCCAATGGCTAACGATGTCAGAATCATTTGTTGACTAAGTTGACAACGACTTGTGTTGGCTTCGACCACTTGGCCCACATTTCAGCCTCCAAAAATGTGGCACGTATTCAACCCATTTTTTCAGAATTTATAGTCAATTTGATTTTTTTTAGAATTACAGTCCATTTGCTGGGCTGGGTGAACAAATAATGTAGCGTCCATGCGGCCCATTTATTTTTCTCCTACAAAATTACAGGCCATTTGCACTTTCTTGAAATACACGATTTTGCTGGGATGATTCTAATTATAATGTTGGGTTGGGCGCAGCAATGTTATCAAAAAATAAATAGGGGCTGAGCATTTTGTTATAAATATATTTAAATAATAAGTGATTTATTATTACATTGGTCCTTAAATCTTACCAAGCTTTTGTACACAATCACCAGGATTTTCGTTGCCAAAAAAATCCAGTATTTTATTGTTAAGAAATTATTTTTATAAGTTAATAAGATGTGGGATATTGTTTTCTTACATATGTAAGTATCTGTTAACTATATGATGACAATAACCATAATATATAATAACATATAAAATAATTTAAATATATATAATATAGTTAGAAGGGAAACAAAAGTTGGACCAGGCATTCCTATTCTTATATAGAAAAATAGAACTGACCTCTGCGTTTTCTTCAAAAAAATACATAAATTGGGCTGCCGATGTTTCAGGAAAAATAAAACCTCGGATGGGAGGTCCATAGGCCGGTCGATACATGACGGCCCTAAAAAAAATACAAACCGGCATGTCGTGGGCTGCGCATGTTAAAAAAGAAAGCCTAGACGGGGCAACCCAAAACCCAGCGGATACTTGATGCCCCAGTGATAATAAATGATACTACCCGCCAGCTCCACAGCTTCGTTGTGAATTTATCTCCTACATTGAAGCACCTAAAAAAAGGTAACTATGCTGACAAACCCGTGGGCCCCAACGTCAGTATAGCATTAGGAGGAAGTTTTTTCTGATGAGGCACTTGCTTGCGTACGGCCATAGACCTGGTGGGTCCCGACTGTCCGCCTCTCCACGTACAGTCCTCTTGAGATTCCTCTCGTTTGTTCAGCATGTTCACAACGACAGACAGCGGCGCCGCGGCGAGCGCACAAAGGCGCAGGAGGTGATCGGACCACCCAAGGCAGTGCCTTATTTGTAACGAAAGTACTGAACTAGCCTAGTGGCCAAGTGACACTACCCGACAGCTGTTCTGCCCGGGTTCGATTCCACCTGATGCAGGGAAAATATCTCCAAATTTTTTGCCTCTGCCATTATTGACATGTGGGTCCCCATTGTTATCTACGCACACCATGTCCAACACTTGCCAAAACTTCGTCCCTCGTTTTCTCTGTTTTTCGCACACTCGACATTGTGTGGGAATTTTGAAAATAGCATATCTTTTTGACTGTGCATCATATGAAGATGTGATATGCATGAATGTTGATCAGCATGATGTTAACTGGCTGGTAGTTCCATTTTCGACCATGAATAAAACTTCCAACATGATGTTAACCCTGTTTGAAAAGGTCGTGTTAATATAAATGCTTTGCCTCTGAAAGTTGCAGTTTCTTATCTGAAACTAAAACTTGCAGTTTCTTCTCTGAGAATCACATTGTCTTCACTTTTATACTCCTAAAACTACATTTTTTAAAGTGCTAAAAATAGATCTCTATAATTCATAAAATACTTCAGATGCTCAATACTGCAAATCTGAAATTCAAAAGACATTCATATCTGAAAGTACTCTCAAAATACACAACACAAAACACAATTCACAACCTGCAAATACTGACAACCCTAAGCTCCTCTTGACAATTCACAACCTGCCCGACTATTGGGCTGGGGGGACAGTCCCCTCCTATACCTCGGCGGCAGACAACCGCCTCGTGAGTGATGTGAACGGCGAGGGAGAGGATGGCGGGGAAGCGTCGTCGGGCCAACTGCTTTTCTCCTCTTGCAGCTGGGTTCGATCGACGAAGACTCCACCGGCTCGCTCTGGCACGACACCCTCACAAATGGCACCCTGTAGATGCTCGGTCCTTCAATCTATGGTGGATGCTCCATCTGGGATCGATACTCCCACCACCGATCCCTCACGATCGGATTCAGTGAATCTGTTTGCTCCATGGCCCAGAGGAGCAGCTCTATGTACTCCCGCGCGACTCCCTTCGGGAGTATCGCCGCCTTTTCGCTCTGTTGTAGATATTTGGCCATGGATGTCGCCGTCGCCGCTAGTTGGTCCTTGTTGTTAAACCAAGACTGTATCTCCAACATCCTAGCTAGCTTCACAGGGTCGTTGTCTGTGATCCTCACATATCGGTTGTACTCCTCCATCGATCTACTTCTCCACAGCACCTTCACTCGCCGGCGGTGGTTTTTGAATGGAAGAGGAGAGGAGCAGCGCTGGTTTTGGATTAGAACGGGAGAGGAGCGATGCTGGTTTTGGATTGGAACAGGAGAGGAGGAGCGGTGGTTTTGAAATGGAAGAGGAGAGGAGTGGCGCTGGATTTTATATTGGAACAAGAGAGGAGCGGCGGTGGTCTTGGAAGTATTTTTTATTTTGCATATTTTGGGTCAAAGTTTGACCACGTACTGTATTTGACAAGCAAAATGTGAATGCATGTCACCAAAAATTGCATCTTTTGGTTCGTATCTGAATGTACTTTCAAATTATATTTTTGCAATGTATAACATATATTTTATTTGTGAAAATCATGGTCAATTATGACCCAGAATAAAAGGGAGACTAGTTAATGTTGGGTCGCTTTCTTAATTGAAGGGTAAATTGATTTTGATTTTGATCCAGTCACAGCGCGTCGGCCCTCTCGTCCAATCCTAAATCGCTGCCGCACGCTCCTCTCCCTCTTCTCCATTCCAAAACCACCTCCTCTCCTCTCCATCATCTCCATTCCAAAACCACTGTCTCGCCTCTCCCTCTTCTCCATTGCAAAACCACCTCCTCTCTCCTCAGACGAGGATCCCCTGATGTAGCCCATCCTTCCATTGAGACACTGACACATGGCTCACACAAGCGCGGGGCCCACCTGTCAGCGACCGAAAGGCAGGGAAACCTCTCCTCTCCATCATCTCCATTCCAAAACCACCATCTCGCCTCTCCCTCTTCTCCATTTCAAAACCACCCCCTCTCCTCTCCATCATCTCCATTCCAAAACCACCGTCTCGCCTCTCCCTCTTCTCTATTGCAAGACCACCGTCTCTCCTCCCATCTTCCAAAGCGAGCACCGGACCACTCAGAAGGACATCTATGGAGAGGATGCAGCAACGAATCAGGCAGATCGCTGGCGGCGACCAGGAAAAGTTAGCCAGGTTGAAGGAGATCCTTACTTGGTTTGACAATGAGTTGGAGATTTCGAGGACGGCGAGGGCCATGTGTCCATGTATGCGAAAGAGCGAGACAACGGCGATGAGGGCCGCGATGTACTCCTCGGCGGCACTCACGCCGCAGTCCTTCGAGTTCATCGAGTACCTCCTCTGGGCGATGGAGCAGACAGATTCGCCCGAGGCAAAAGTCAGGCGGAGGTGGTGGGCGTACAGGTCGAAGGTCGAGCACCCAGAGGATAACGAATCGATTGAGTACGGTGTGCCGTTTGTGAGGGTGCAAGAGCCAGCCGGAGCCATAGGAGTATTCGTTCTCCCACTGCAAGAGGAGGCCATATGGCGCGACGTCGCTTCCCCTCCGTTCTCCACGGTTCCCTCGACGCTCGCCTCGTTTCAACGGCGTTGGTAGGGTTTAAGGTAAGCTTCGCACTAACCAAATCTTCCATCTGCTGATGCTTACAATCAGTGTGACAGCTAATAAAAATCATGCTTACAATCAGTCTCCGAGTACTACGCCAATCACCCTAAAATAGCTCTGGACCTTTGGGTCAAAGTTGTGACACTGTGTACAAATAAAGAAAAATAGATTGGTGCTTCTTTCAGAAAAGAGTACACCCCTAGAAAACTGCCAATATAAGCTAGTAGTATTTTTTTGAGGTCTAAGCTACTAGTATTTGGTTAGAGGATTTGCTGCCGAGAAAGATCCGTCCATAGTGAGCGCCACACATCCCACTGATGGTGGTGGATGCCAATGCTTAGATGGAGCAGGGTTGGTGTCGGTAATTTTTACTTGTCACCTCGCACTCTGCATATATGCCGGTTCCATCCGTACATTTGTGCAGTTCCACCAAAATGCAGCTGAATAACCCTGTTTGCACAGATAATGAAAAGGCGTGATTACATTATAGTGGCACTAGTTGATGAAACATACACTAATAAATAGAAGCAAATATTACAATAGTATCATAGTATGCCATGTCGCGAGGGCGAGATGGGCCCTGCGATGCCTCATACTGGAAATCGACCCAAGTCTCCCCAATACACCTTCTACCAGTGATGAACATCAGTGTACAGCGGCAGTACAAGGAGGGGCCTTGAGACATTCCAATCTCTATTTTTGTGCAGATCAACTAAAATTAAGCACCCCCGTTTGCAGAAACACTTAAACATTAACAATGGGACTAGTTGATGAAACATATACTAACAAAGAGAAGCACTTTCTTTATCTACATTGGAAATGAAATGATAGAGAGGACACTCGCTCTATTTTAACTGTATTATTACTTCATTTTATCAGTGGCACTAGGATCGAGCAGGTGGCAAACGAGGTGTACCGTGCGTCGCAAGGATGGAGGCCGGGGGTGCTTAGACTCGGATGCTGAAGCTGGCTCTTTCAGTCCCTATATTCCCCTCTGATGTTTCTGTGGTAGCATTTGGGTTGTAATCCAAACTTGGTCGAGCTGGTGCTGTGTCCCCCTACCTGCCTAGCTTATGTGGCGAACTTGTCTCCTGCTAGTACTCAGTCCGTTCTAGTAGTAGTTGCATAACTGCACGTTTACACTAAGATGTTGTCGGATAATGGTTCTCTATGGTTGGATTTCTTTAATGAAATCGGAGGAAAGCCCCTCTTTCCATATAAAAAAATTAGTGCCACTAGCGGTGCCAAAACATTGCCTCAAATTAATAGTGCCACTAGATTAAGGTGCAAAATAATAACATTACCGCTTTATCATGGCAGTGCCAAAACAGTAGCACAAGAGCAGACTCAACATGCAGGATCTTTGGCAAACAGTCAGACCAAAAAGGAACATACCTCATGATGGGAATCATGTCTGCAGTCAACGCCATCATAGAAGGGATGACACCAGTCACCAACATGGATGATTCAATTCTTGGGACCTTTTGGTGCAGTTCACCTAAAATGAAGCAATGTCCCATGAGCTAGCAGCTTCTTCTTTATTTATTTTTAAGAAAAGGGCTCCAGCCCCGGTTCCATTTCCATCAGAAAACGAAACCCACAGAGCTTCTTCTTCATTAGTTGCAATAAAATTGACCAACATCAAGGTTGGTTGTGAAGCTCCTGGAATGTTCAACTATAATTTGGATATCATTTGTCCAGTTCAACTAAGATCAAGCGTGAAATGTATGTCTCTGTTTGCACAAAAAGGTGGAAAGGAGGGTGACAAACAAGTGATGAGACATACATCAAATGAAAAGAAGCATGTTCCTTATCTGAATGGCAATCCTACAAGGACATTAGCAATTTCTAAAGCGGCAGCATTGCTAGATATTAGTGTGGGTATTAGGATTAACTATGACAACCGTTAAATACGAAATTACTTTAATGGTGCCATTGCTTCATTTTACGAGCAACATTGGTTTAACGTGTCCTTACTTTTAGCAGTGCGACTGCTACATTTTACTAGTGGCATTACATAAGGGTGGCTCGGGGCAACAAACATCAGAACAGGATATCTGGGTTGGTCCCATTTTTGTTCGGTATAGCCACCTTATGTTGTGTGAGGCTAGCAAATCTAGTGGTGGACTTACTCTGTTGACTTGTCCCCCAGTCCCCACTTTCTTTCCTTTTTCAACCAATAGATCGGGTTTATATTGAGTTTGTACGGCGTTTCCCTTTATTTCCCTATTACACCTAGGGACGAGTTGGATAGCCAGTCTCTACTACTTTTCGCCCCCATTATTTCCTCTTTCGACCAAGTCCTAGATTCAGGTAACAAATCTCCCCCCACCCCCACCCCCACCCCCTTTCTTCCTTGTTTGAACCAAGTAGTACTAGATTGGAGTGCATGGACTAGTTTTACCTATTAACAGTAAAAATTTAGGTGGCTTTCGAACAGCCGATCGATCCTATCTATGAGGGGGCCTGGGAAATAGTAAAAGATACAAATGCAGCGACGTCAGGAGCTCGGGAAGTAGAGCAAGGCCGGTTTCAACGGAAGTTATACCTAAGGGTTGCCGAGATGTTGCTACGTGGGCGGCGGGAGGCCGGATCTGCCCACACTACGGCAGCGAGGAAGAAGGGATCGGAGGCCCTCCCTAGCCAGCGGTGCTTGGGAGAGAACGGCAAGGCACGCTGATCGGGGCACGCTGGCAGTGGGTAAGAGCCATCGCCGAGGACGACCGCGTGAACATTGCACCTTCTCACCTTCCCCGACGGAGAGGATACGGCTGGATATGTGACCAGCGGTGAGCAGAGAGAGAGAGAGTGTGGCCAGTGCTGTCATGTTTAGATCTGGAGAGGACGAGACAGTGTGAAGAGAGCAACACTAGCAAGCAAGCGCGGAGGCTCCTCCTATATAGTGGAGTACTACTAGTTTTCTTTTCTCTACCGGAGCCGGCTTGACCTCGTCAATGACTGTCTTCATGCACATGCCCTGGAGGCGCAGTTGTCCTCATTTTGATCTGAAGCACCGAATTATAACATGACAAGAAACCATAACCTCACTGCCCAAAGGAGACAACATGAATCCCGGCGGACAAACTAGACGAGGATCAAAGCTCAAATTAAAGATAAACTCGTACAAAAGGGGTCCATCGATAGAGGCCCTAATTAACATAGCCGGCTTGACATAGATGGCAGCCGAATAGTCTTCGTGCATGTGGCCCCCATGACTAGCGCCTTGGAGGAACTTAGTTGTCGTTGTTTAACAGTCAAAGTGATCCGAAGCACATGACACCTAATTTTGCAAGATGACAAGAAATCTTTTTTTCAGATTTCTCACCAGAACTACAACCCTGTAAAACACAGCCTGCACGATATGTAGACGATAGCCAATCCAGGCGTGTCTGCTGGAGTCTGGTCACATGCATGGATGAAGTGATCTTCCGTGTCATGCAGGGATCGTCCAGGCACCAACGTCTATACAACACTTCCCTAGTACTATCGCTCGTCTCTCTCTTCTATTAACTCACCCGACTTGCGGGGCCGGGGAGTGTGCCTATGATCGGTTTCAATTGCGGTCCCACATGTGTGTGCAAACGCAATATGACGCATGTTCCATTCGGAGAGCGGCGTGCCAGACCGACCGATCGTCTGGGGTGCGACGCGAACGCGATGGGCGTGCTGTATAATGTACTCCGTAAATGTGTACCGCCGTTTTCTTGAGGCTTTGCTCCATGGCCCAATCCATGGATACAAAATTAGTATACTGTACTATTTAAAAGTCGAGGGCGGGGCTTTTCCCGTGCGGTAGGCGGGGCAGTTCTGCCAAGTCGGTTCGACAGAGACGCGAGAAGATGAGGGAGTAGGCTGCTGCAAACATAGGGTTGTGTGATTTGACAGCGAGTTACTGCTGGACAGGTGGGGCCCGGTGATTTGACTTGCCATTATTATTTTAACTGCGGTGCTACGACCGGCGTGAGTCTCCCAATTTCTGACCACCTCGCCTCTCCCGATGCTCCACCATGTAGAGGCTGGCTCTTGCTTGAGAGCCCACTCCTCCACTTTTTCCTTGCCTCTTTCCCCCACATATGCAAAAATTCCATGTAAAGTGGGCTTATAGCCCACTATTGTACTTGATCCTACAGGTGCTAAGCCTGCCACGTAGGCATAAAGTCTGATGTGGCAAGTTAATTAAGAAGAGAGAGACTAGTTTGGTGACCCCAGGAAGAAACGGTGCTAAGCGCGTGTACCTAGATGAAGCAAACTTAGCAACAAAAAACTAAGCACCTATGCATTGGGGACTTGAGTTTCTAAGCCATTTAATGCCCATAGCACCTCATCTAAGCACCATTTCATTGGAAGAGGTCACTCCTTGGCAAATGCAATAAATACTATGAAGAAAGAGATAGAGAGAAGTAAACAAAAATACTCTTATAGCCAACCTTATATAGCTAACCTTGTTGTAGTATGAGTGACTAAGTGATGACTATGTATTACATGCCAACATCAGATAGCCTAACGCACCGTGTTAAATCTCCAAGGGTGCGACCGCGCGAGCGAGGCGACGGTCGTGGTAGGCGCGACCATGATACGGGCTGTTGGCAGCCCTTGGATCTGAGATCGAACGGTCGCATGCTAAGTTGCTGAAAATTTGCAGAATAACCCTCCAAGATAGGATATTCACTCATAGGTCTAGAATCACGCCATGCAACCATTCGATCTCAGATCCAAGGGCTCTCGGAAGCTTCGTATCACCTGTAATTTTCCCGACGCTTGACATGACATCGAAAGCCATTTAATTGGGCATCAAGTAGACATGACATCTAATTGGGGCCCCATAGTACTATGCATGAATCCATTTATCCACCAGGCAAGCCACTACCTTGCCGTTCGCACGCCCCACTCAGCATTTTTACAAAAACCGCTGGCAGTTCTCGCTCGTACTCGTCCCCGGACATCCTTTAACATTACGGCAGTTCGCTCCTAGTCGTCCCGTCCTTTCACATTACGGCAGTTCCACTAGTCCTAACCCTCCTCCCAAATCCATGGCATCCGAAATCTCCATGATCGACAGTGAGTACAAGGTTAGAACCATCACCAGCGATGAGTTTGACGTCATCTACACTCGTTCTTCCGCAACGGTGAAAGGATGCCTTGCTCGCTTCAGACGCATGTTCGAAAACTCAAATGATGAGTGGGTCGCTGGGCTAGATGTTGAGTACACCACAGTCCTGGGAAGCGAGAAGAATCTAAAGGAGGCAGAGAAGAAGAAGCCCGCCATGATCCAGGTTTGCGTGCATGACTTATGCTTGGTCTACCACATATGCCATGCCGATGTTGAGTGTGAGGAATTTAAGAAGATCCTCAAGAGCGGCCTAGTCAAATTCATTACTGTAGACTTTAGGAACGACAAGGAAATCCTGGGTCAGATAGACCTCGTTGTAGGCAACCCCATTGACCTCGAGAAGAAACGGCTGGTGCCCTCCCATGATCAGCCTTCAATGCTGACCCTGGCAGGAGCCATGGTTCATCCTTCGTACGGTACACTGAAGAAACCTCCGTTCAACTTCCATCATGCATGGGAGTGGAATGTACTAGATATAGACCACATCCACTACGCTGTAATGGATGGCTACCTTTGTTTCAACATCTACAAGGGTTAGATGAAGAGCAAGAGCCAAGTGTGCGGTTCAAGCAAAGAAGTATCGCCTAAGAGGAAGAGGGACAAGGACGAAGTCGAGCACATGGACGAGGAGTCCGGGTAAGCTGGCAGTGTCGTTGCTCATGGTGGTTCTAATGCAGTGTCTACCGGATTAGTTGCTTAGTTTAATTTCAGGTGTGCTTAGTTTTATTTGAGGGGTGTGTTGTGTTGAGCCCCTAGCAGAACTATGTTATGTTCCTTCTCGTTACTTTAACTCTTCAGTACGTACATACTAGTATTTCTTACAGTTCATCTTTTAGTTGGTATAGTACTACCACTCGTTTCTTCACATTATATACGTACAATATATATGGCCAACATCATATAGCCAACAGTTTAGTTGTCAAAGAATTTCAAGGTGCTTAGTTTTATTTGAGGGGTGTGTTGTGCTGGACACCATTATTGTGACTCAAATCTCTTTGGTCATTTTATAATGACATAAATACCGATGGACCAACATGCCAGCTCTCTCTCTCTCTATCTCACTACAGTAAAATAAAGTGTGGGGCCTACTTGATCCCAACAGCGTTCTTATTCTCATGTAAAATTATTCGCTTGGTTAGTCCTGACAAGCGGGGCCACACTTATCATTGTGAGAATCGGCTTATTTTTGTCATATAACATGGTCAACGGGTTTGACGTGAAAATAACAATGTCTAATGGCATTTTTGATCAAACATATAACTTAACAATGGCATTCTTGAGATATCTAATTGCATTTTTGAGCAGGCATCTTACGGATCGATGGCATTTTTGAGTAGTTGTAACTACTCATGGCAAAACTGAGTAGTGATACACAACTAGTGGCATAAATAATAAGAACCCAAGAATTAAATAGGTATGCTAATTTCTTTAATATAATTGAGCACCCCATTTAAGCACGTACTAGCTTTTTTAATAGTACTATATGCATAATTTGGCGACGAGCGCTCTCTATATGTACCACCTTTTTTCTTTAATTTCATCTTGTTAGTTTTTCTCCATGGCGCAATCCATCGATACTACTAGTGTACAAAAGTATACATTTTTAAAAGGCTAGAGGGCGGGGCAGTCTAGCTTGGTCGGTTTGAAGAGAGGCGAGGGCCTTTGTGATTTGACGGCGCATTACTGCTGGAAGGCGGGGCCTTGTGATTTGACTGCTTGTATAAATGTGCCGACGACCTGAGGAGGAGCAAAGAACCGTGCGGTATACTCAAGTTTTCCACTGGAGTACGAAGGAGGAGCACGAAACACGGCAGCCCAGTGCCATATCCTCTACTCTCTACTCTTATTACATATTACTAGCAAGAGGCATTGTTCTATTGGCGATAAAGAATGATCTAATTTGCTAGTCATCTCATTTTTAGCATTGTTCTATTCATGCCTCGCAGAGAAGGTGACACGTGCGGCGAAACACCCGAAGCAAAAGAAGAAACACAGGAGCAAAAGAAGAAGGAAGATTATCACCCCAAAAAAAGAAGGAAGACGCACACACAAGTCTGGGGCGCTGCTCCCACTACATGAAGGGTTGCTGGCCGCAGAGTCGTAACTGCTTCTTCATCGCCTCCACGACCTTCATCTCCTTGCGCGTCTCCTCCGCCATCTTCATTGTGTCCATGACGCGGGATTTCTCGACGCGAGCCTTCATCATCTGTTCCACGGCCGCATTACGTACCTTGACAGCAGCCGGGTGCTCGATGCGGAGCTTCGCCAACTCCTCCTTCTATTCCATGACGAGGGCCTGCAGCATCTTCATCAAGGAACTACTATTCTCATGCAGCTTCTTCCAGCCGGCGTTCTCCTCCTTCAGCAGGTCGAGCTCGTGGCAGAGCTTCGCCTTGTCTTCCTGAAGTTGCAGGATTTCGCCGGTCGCCTTCTTCTCTGAGGCAATGCTCTTCTTCAGCAGCATCACCAAGCCGGCGGTCAACTCCCCATGCTCGTTGAGCTCAGCGGGCATGTCGTCGAGGCTCTCCTTCAACAGCTCCACCAAGCCGTGGATGAACTCCTTCTGCTTATTGAGGTGCTTATTGAGCTGATCGGGCATGTCGTCGAGGGATAACGACTCCAACTCGGCATGTTCACCTTCATGGCTAGGGCGCTCCTGGGAGCCATCGCCTGCCCGTGAGAGATCTTTCGAGGTCTCTGCATGGCGGCGAGCCCTCTTTTTTTCCATAGCCTTGGTTGCCGCTCCCTTGTTACGAGTAGTTCGGATAGTTCTCGACCCAGAGCTCTGCACACCGGCCATGGCAAGGACGGACGAAGAAGGAGGACTTATGAGGAGGAAGGTAGAGTAATTTTCGGTTAGGTAGTTCCCCTTTTTATAATCTAAGTACTAGCACTAGTACTAAAACCTACATAGTGGGAACACGTTCAGGTTTGGTACGAACTGGTAGGTGTGAGCAGGCTTGCACTTAATTGTAGCACTAGTACTTTGGAATGTGATGGGAACAAGGTAAATATTAATTGATGGTTTTGGTTTCGAGGCCCGAAACGGCTCCCGATGAGTTTAGTGGAACATAAATTTCAAGTACTCCCGATGAGTTTAGTAGAACATAAATTGTTTAACATAAAAATATATCATTAAAAAATAGAATATTTGAAGTTTGTAATGATATATTTTTCGTAATGTATGCCTCTTATTAAGTTTGTCAAATTAACGACCTAGGTACACGTGTAAGACTTGTAAACTGAGATAGAGGGAGTACTACACTGCTCAAATGCGGTCGCAGAAGTTAGTGATGTAACTGGTCGTACATTTCAGACCAAGCCGATGCGTGTCCCTTCGGTGAGACGCGGGTCCGACCGACCGTCTGTTGGTGCGACCGACCGTAAAGTACTTACGCGATGGAGACTTCTGGTTGTGGCTTCGGTTGATTGTCACGACCAAGCATTCTAAAACAAGTGATAAATCAATTACCATCTTTTTCCAAATGACCAAGTATTTTTTACAGGAAAACAATACATATAGATGGAGTGATTGTCAAGGTTGCAAACAGACATAGCGTTGCAAGTTCACTGCAGCAGCAACCGACTAGGTCACTGCATCGCTGGCGAGTAAGGAGGGCAGCTCACCTCGCCTACGATGCATGCCCAACGGCGCCGCCGCAACTGGTCCATATTTAAATAGAAAGGCCACCAACAGTAGCCCTGGCAAAAATTGATCATGCTGCCTGCGTCCTGGTTTATTGGCCCCCTTTTTTGTGCCACTTTTTATGACATGCATAAATATTATGTTACTTACAAATATGGTCAAAAATTGGCACAAAATACGAAGGAGACCAATGGAAGTACTGGCACCCCATGATTTAACAACTGGAGTAGTAATGTCTTTCTTCTGCCCTCACGTCCACTCAATTTGCATGCGCTGTATTAATTGACCATCAATGAAATGGAGGACTTTACACACGTCAAATTATCACATGGGGTGGATCTTCGTACAAAAATGTGTCGCCCCATGTACCCGTGTGTGCGTGCGAGGGAATGAGTGTGTGTGTGTGGCGTGCGTGCACATCTTCACTTCGTGCATGTACCGCCAGTGTGGCTCAGAGAGGACGGGTACATTCTTCTGGAAGCAGCAGCACGTCACTGTGATCAATCCACACAAGGAGGTCGCCACAACGCCTCCACATGTGCCATGTAGCTTCATGAACTGTAAGAGAGACACTGTGTAGCGTGCCATTGGAAATCTAATTTACGTGTTTGCACATACTCGAAGTACTAGTAAGGTACACGAGCATTGCACGCATCAGATTTGGCAACCAAATTATGAATAAATACCACACTATAGCATGTAAGCTCTGAGTCATATATACCTGATGTAGACCTTCGTTTAATTCTTATAGTTCATCTCATTAAAAATAAGTTAGTTTTTATAAAAAATCTAGGGCCTCTTTGATTCGTAGGATTTCCAAAACACGGCAATAGGACAAACATGGGATTAGAGTGGAATGTCGTCTTGAATCCTACAGGATTGTACGAGTGTTTGATTGTGCATAGAAAAAATGCAGGATCCTTTCAAAGTGGTTTGAGTGGGTGGGATGTTTCCTATGAAATCTAGTGCAAATGAATCCTATGGAAAAATTTCTATGGTTTACAAACCTACGAATCAAACAACCAAGATAGGAAAAATTCCTAACGATTAGAATCCTCCAAAATTCCTTTGAGAATCTTTTGAATCAAAGAAGCCCTTAATCTATTTTATGATTCATGGAATTGTATGTTGTAAAGCATAAAGTAAAAACAAATAATGGCAATTCAACTAGAAAAAAAGTTTGGGCAGTTATGATACGGAAGATTCTAGAACAAAGAAGAAGCACTTGTGTTTTGAGGTTTGTGCATTATGCTTAAGTTTAACCATGGAGTCTGCTGGATTGTACATGTGGCAAAATCCGGTGGGGGCTAGAAGATGGTGCGAGGGGCCAAGTGGAGGGAGACTATGAAGGAGTGCACAAGTGTGAGATCGATATTTGAAGAGAGGGGGCGAGAACGTGCGCTGTTGCGCGCAGTGGCGGAGCCATGAAAAATAAATGAGCAGGGGGCCAAGCATTGCTAATCCTTTAAGAGGAGGGCCAATTCATCAACTTAAACCATTTTACCAGCAATTGTCTAATGATCACATTCATATTAGCCTCGATATATAGTAATGTTAGGGGGGCAGGGCCCTTGCTGCCCCTGTCTTCGCCACTGTGCGCGCGTCTGAGAGATGAAGCGGAGGCATGGATGATGAGAGGTGGACGTTGGATATATAATTAATGTGGGTGTATTAGCTATGTAATCCTATATAGAGAGGTATAGATTGTTTGATGTGGACATGGGAAAGAGGGTGAGACCTCACTAGATATATAGATTGATCGGTTTGTGTGGAAAACTGTGAAAGACCTAGCTATATATACACACACATAGAGGAACATCGATCGTTGCGCATGCACGTGAGAGATAAAGAATGCCCGATATGATGGGGAGGGGGAGGTGTGTGTGTGCATGCATGGGAGACCGACCTGAAGAAAAAGATTGCATGTGTGTGATGGATAATGCCGACTGGTACTGTGTGTGCATGCATGCATGCATGAGAGAAAGTTAATGGTACAATTATAAAGAGAAGATGACTGTGTTGGTGTAAAAGACTAGGTGACGTCAATGTAAAGTAGAATTCAAATATTTGAATAAGAGATCATGATGTTTGAAACCCATGCATGCATGAATATAACTGAGATATGCATTGTGTGGTTTGGAAACGAGCATGTTATATACACATTGAACAAGGTCAGACTGATTTGTATTTGAGATATCGATGGCAGACATCGTCTGGCTACATTGCATCCCTGCATGGACACACTATTCTAATTGAAGATGATGGGTGGCTTTCGCATCACATATCTATATCGATACCCATATGTATATTATATATTATATTTTTTATATAGTGTGCGGATAACTTTAACTTTGAAAGATGGTCGTTGGATGAGGCCAATCCGATGGTGCAGAGATGGCAAATCTGAGCACAACTGGCCGTTGGATATCATCTAGATTCCACCAGATTTTGCCACATGTACAATCTAGAAGAGTCCATGGTTGAACTTAAGCATAATGCACAAACCTAAAAACACAAGCACTTCTTCTTTGTTCTAGAATCTTTCGTATCAGAATTGCCCAAATGTTTTTCTACATGATTTGCCATTATTTGTTTTTACTTTATGCCTTACAACGCACAATTCCATGAATCTTAAAATAGATTAGCTTTCTTATAAAAACTAGATGATTTTGAATGAAACGAACTATAAGAATTAAACGAACATCTACATCATGCATATATGACTCAAAGATTACATGCTATAATGTGGTATTTATTCATAATTTGGTTGCCAAATCTCATGCGTGCAATGCACGTGTACCATACTAGTCTAAATGGTGTTTGTGTGTGTGTTGTGCTTGTTAAACACGTTGTACATAGTATATCATACATGGTTTACATTCCGAACATCTAGCTAGAGCATACATGTACTATGATTTGAATTCAACATAAAATCTATACATATATTTGAATTTCAGATCGTATGTACATGTAGTTCATATTTATATAGGAGTTTACTTCTCCTATATTCATGTCATGTGTTGTGAAGATAATATTTAGATGGTTGTATAACTAACCCGAGTACAATCTCATTCAAACAGGGAAAATGTACTCAAATTTAGTCCATATGCTAGACAACACACATTGTTTTTTTATTGTTGAGGGAAGTGCAAATTGTTTTGGCACTGTACACGTTATGTTTGTTGTCCTGATTTTTTTTGTTTCTTTTGTTGTATTTGAATGCATTTCTAGTAATATAGTAAAACGGGACATAGCTCTCTCTAGTGATGAGGTGCGAATTGTCTTTTTTGGGTACACGTTAAGCTTGTTCTCCCAAAATTCCAAGCCGCGCCTTGTTATGCCGAAATTTCAAGCTAGCGTATCTGTCTATCGTGCTGCGAAACTCCCGCCATCTCAACCCGCACCTTGCTATTCCAAAATTACAACGCGCGCGAAAACTCCCACCTCCTGTGAAATCCCGACACGCGAAATGTCCGCGATACACCTGAACCGAAAGAACCGCCTAGCTCAAATCGGTGAGGGTAATTTTGTAACTTACCCCACATTTCGGACAAGCCCGTCCCTAAGCCATGGTTCCCCACTCCCTTCCCATCCGCCCACCCATTCGTACACCGAGGCCGCGAAAACCCGCGAAGCCCCACACCCTCCTCCGTCCGCCACCCAGTCGGAGCCTCTTCCCCGACGACGTCGTCCACAGCAACACCTCGATGTCCCTCATCCACCGTACCGGATGAGGATCCGTCGTCGATCTCGTCGTCCCGCCGGTTCAGCCACCCCGTCCTCCACCTCCAAGGAGCTGCCCCAACGTTCCCCTTGTCTTTCGCGCCACCTCCATTCCCACACCACCGTCTTCGCCTGCACCACCGGAAGAGCATCATCATCACAGTTTCCTCGGATGAAGCTGAGGCCTAATCGGCGCCACCAAAGAGGTTGTACACTAATCGCCGCATTTTCTTCTTGATTCGATCTCACGGTGCTGCCGGCGCTCGGTCCCGAGTCGACACGGCGCGGCTCCATCCACGGCGGCGTCGCCGGCCACTTCCTTCACGGCGGCGCTCCCACGGCGGCGACATCCACATCAGTAGGAGCTGCTGCTGCTTTAGCTCTCGCTCGTGCTGCTGCTCTGCTCTTACTCTCGGTCCCCTGCTTGGTCTGCTCTTGCTCTTGCTCTTGCTCGCGCTGCTGCTCTCGCTATTGCTCTTGCTTGCGATGCTGCTCTGATTTAGCTACACTTCACTCGACTGAATCGACTTTCGGGTCAGTCGATTTTCAGGGGGTGGGGGGCTCGCCGGAGTTAAGGAAGA